>NW_021940545.1:6009421-6023853 GCF_001715985.3 Manacus vitellinus
TGCCAGGCCGGGCTGGGGTGAGGAGGCAGGCTCAGAGCACCTCAGCCATCCCCAGCTGCAGGGGGAGGGAGGCTCCAGCCCCCGGCATCCGGCACCTGACGCAGATCTGGGGCCAGTGGTGCAGTTGTGGTGAGGAGCTCTCTGAACAGGGGACGGAACCACCACCTCTGTGCCATGTGGAGGGGAAGGGCCCTGGGTGTCTGGGCAGTGCTGGCCAGCCTGGCTGTGCCCAGCTGGGGTAACCAAGGTGAGTCACTGGGGCTCGGGGCAGTTGGGCACTCGCCGTGGTCCCTGGAGATGCTCCAGGGTGTCTGGGGTGCTGGGAGGGTGCTGGGAAGGAGCCTCACAGCTTGGTGGGGCTTTCCACCTGGATGTGAGGTTCCAAATGTCCATGGGGAAAAGGGAATCGGTGCAGTGAGGATGGGATCACTGCCAGCTCTGCCTGCCCTAGACCATTGCTGTGACAGCCTGGAGCTACCCGTGTTACTGTCTGTGATAACCCTGTCTTGCAACGACACAGTCTGCTTTGTCCAGAGGTTTTTGTTTGTGGTGGCCTTTCTGCTGCTCAGGGACAGCCTGAGCATCTCCACGAAGGAGCTCTGAGTTCTGCACCACTGTGAGGGTTGATAACTCAGCAGTGAACTCTGCTCTCTATTTTTTTTTTTTTTTTTTTGTACAGGACCTAAAATAATTGTGAAAGAAGTCAGTGGGAAGGTGTTCTTGGAATGCACAAGTGGACAAAGTAAAGTTACGTGGTGGAAAGACGGGAACGAGCTTGGAAACGAAACTCAGCTGGAGCTGAGCACAGTTTACGACGATCCCAGAGGCCTCTACACGTGTCGAGCAGGAGAGGCAGCAGAGGGGAAGCTCCAGGTGCACTATCGAAGTAGGTGCTGCACCCCTGCTTTCTAGAGCCAGAACTGCCTGGAGTTTTCACCCCAGAAAATTTTTGAGGGAACTGCCGGTTTCCCAGAGTCTGTGGGTGGCTCCCCCAGTTTGCTGCAGGTTCCCCTGTTTGTGGTGTCCCCATGAGAGCCCCACAGCCCCAGTTAGTGCTGTGACTGATGCACTGCTGGCCTCTCTCTGGCCCTGCGCTGCATGCCGGGGGACACACGGCAGCTCGTGCCACTGCCCCGGGTCACACAAGGAGCCAAACTCAATCCCAGGTCCCTCTTGGCCTGGGACTGGAGCCTGTCCCTGTCCCTTTGTGCTTCCAGTGTGCCAGAACTGCATCGAGGTGGACGCTGCCACCGTCTCGGGGATCGTGGTCGCGGACGTCGTGGCCACGGCGCTGCTGGCAGTGGCCGTGTACTGTGTCACCGGCCACGACAGGGGACACACGTCCCGAGGTGAGGGGGGACAGGGCCTGGGCACCCCCAGGGGCTGCAGATGGGTTTGCTTTGAAAGGCACCACGCTGCCCGTGGCTGCCCTGATCCCTGACCGCCTTCTGTCTCCATTTAGCCTCTGACAGGCAGAACCTGATTGCCAACGACCAGCTCTACCAGGTGAGTGTGGGGGCACACCTGTGTGTGTATGGGGGGACCTTCAGCACCTCTGCAGTGTGGGGACACGTCTGCTGGGGGATAATCGATGCCCAGAGGTGGATATTGCTCTCTGATGGGGCAGCTGCCTCTCCCCAGATGACCCAGAGGACGAGGCAAACACAGCTACCCCGTCTCTTACTGTGTGTGTTAAGCTCTGTGTGCGGGGAGGGACGCTT
This sequence comes from Manacus vitellinus, assembly GCF_001715985.3. NCBI lineage: Eukaryota > Metazoa > Chordata > Aves > Passeriformes > Pipridae > Manacus > Manacus vitellinus. Next base: position 6,011,143 of record NW_021940545.1, read on the forward strand.
GGAAAAGGCTTGGCAAAGAGAGGGCTGGGCCAACTGCCCCTCCCAGGGCTGGACAGACATTCTTGGAGCTCATCTCCCCCGTTTTTCCCCTCCAGCCCCTCGGAGAGCGGGAGGATGAGCAGTACAGCCGGCTGGCACCCGCCCGGGCCCGCAAGTGAGGTGGGGACACTCTGGAGCCTGTGACTCCATCAGCACACAGGCTTTGCCTGGACATCCCTCCTGCTCCATGCCAGGCTGGGCTACTTGCAGCACTGTGCTCTTTCCATGGCCTCCTGCACTTCTGTATCCCTCTCATTAAAGATGAGCCTGTCCCACAGCCTCCCTGCTCTGTCCCTTCTGTCGAGGGCCCTGGGGAAGGTGCACATTGGATGGGATCTGCTGTCTTGGAAGGTGCACATTGGATGGGATCTGGTGTCTGGGAAGGTGCACATTGGATGGGATCTGGTGTCTGGGAAGGTGCACATTGGATGGGATCTGGTGTCTGGGAAGGTGCACATTGGATGGGGTCTGATCACTGGGAAGGTGCACACTGGATGGGATCTGGTGTCTGGGAAGGTGCACACTGGATGGGATCTGGTCCTTGGGAAGGTGCACACTGGGTGGGATCTGGTGTCTGGGAAGGTGCACACTGGATGGGATCTGGTCCTTGGGAAGGTACACACTGGGTGGGATCTGGTGTCTGGGAAGGTGCACACTGGTGCTCCCCAGCTCTGAGCAGGAACAGCCAGTGTGGTCTGAGTATGGTCAAAATGGGAGCAGACACCAGCCAGGATCAGCCAGCAGTTGGAAACCTCAGAAACCAGGTCACCCCTCCTGTGCCAGTTGCACACACCTGTGGGTTGTTTTCCTGCTTTTCTCAGAATCTGGGTGCCAGGCTTTAGGGAGGACCCGACTGAGAAGTGCCCTGTGACTCAGGCAATCCAGTGTTCAGGGGTATAAAGGAAGAAAAGAGGTAACACTCAGTAAAAATTGGCCACAAATCTGTGACATGTGTGACCCAGTAAACAACACTTTGTCTGTGCAGGGCCGTGGGTGCCCCACAGGTGCCCGTACAGGGATCAGGGTGTGATCAGCCCTGTGGGCAGTGAGCAAGGAAAGGACCTGTTTTCCTACAGTGTTGGATCCTTACACAGCAACATTTTGCTCTTCAGAGGAGCAGAATAATGTCTTAGTGGTTTTTCTGCTCCAGTGAAGGGTCAGCTCAATGTGGCCATTGCAGGTAGAATATGCCAAAACCTGCCTTTTACCTGCAAAGCCATCTGGGTAGGACTTCATTAAAAAAGTGACCAGCAGACTGCCTAGTTTGTAGCTCTTTCATCACCATCAGGTCTCAAAGCAATGGGCAAAGATGGCTAACCTCACCCAAGGAGCAGGACAAGCACAAATCCAAGAGCCAGACTGTGAGAGGCTCCTCAGCACCTCACCCTGGGAAGGACAAAGAAATATTTCTCTAGTGCAGGTAAGCACAGAGGCAGAGAGATGCTGCCACTGGGTGGGTGCTGATCCCACTGAGATAAGGAGTGTTTGGGATGGCACTGGCTGGGGCAAACACAGGGCAAACCTGTACATTTATGCACCCCACAAACAGTGGCAGAAGCACTGGGGTGGAGCCTGAAGCAAAAATTTAGACCTTGTATGCCCAGAGTGGTCCAGGCTTCTCCCATCCCACCCGAGGAATGGGCTGCATGGCTGGGCTGAGGAGGCACCCCTGGAGCAGTGCTGTTTTGCAGGAGGTGAGAACATGGCCCAGAGTGGTTTCAGAGCTGCAGGGGGTTAGTGCTCCTCGTATCTCTCCATCTCCCTGCTCGCTGCTCACAGCCTTGTATGGTAACCCCAGCTGTGCCTCTCAAACCGCATCCTGGGGCTGAGCACAGCGCCCTGCTCACGGGGCTTGCTGGGTGTTTATCTCCCCACACTGAAACTCAAGGGTTAAACCACCCCCAGCCCCCAGCACTGCTGCTGTTTCCTTTCCTCAGAGCTGCTGCTCTGCTCAGTAACAGCACCGTGGGTGGCTCTGGTGTCAGCCCAGAAACGTTGCCAGGCACCACAGCATCTCTCGGGCCCTTCTTAACCTGTCCCACTGCTGCTGGGCCACTTTGGTTTTAATGTACTGATGCCTCTGCTCCTTTTGCTACAGTCCCAGGCAGCAAATGAAGATAAGGCTGTGAACATGAGACCTAGACAAGGTCAGAGGCCAACCACTCTGAAGGACCCGCTCCCTGCCCAGGGAGGCACTCAGGGCAGAAATTAAAGGGGAGAGACAACCAGAGCATGCAACTGGAGCAGAAAGGAGAGTGAGGGAAAAGGAGGCCAGGAACCAAGAGTGAGGCTGCAGTCCTTTAATGGGGAGGAAAACTTCTCTTGCCAATGCACGTTTCTGTTCCCTGGTGTCAAACCAAAGCACACCCCAGGGTGGGACAGCGGGTGCCTGACCTGGCTGACCCCAAAATGCCTCAGCAGAGCTGCAGAGCTGGCACTGAGCTGGGCAGCAGCGTTTAGCCCTTGTGCTGCTGGTTTCCATGGCTTCCAGCCTGTCATCCTGGGAATCTCAGAACCCCCTGGATTCCAGGCCAGCATACACTTCCCGCTGGCCTTTCCGGATGGGCTGTGGGATGGAGAAAGATGTTAGTTTGGGAATCCTTATCTTAGTCCACACAACACACTGGGAAAAGCACAGCAGAGCAGGTGCAGCACTGCTGTGTGATATGTGCAGAGCACAGGGAGCTGCACTTCTGCTCCCAAATCCCTGTGGCAGCATCAGAAGGCGCTCCACCCTCAACACCTTTTTTTCCTCCATTCCTGTGGGAGCTTGGAGCTTGACTGGATGCTTTGTCAAAGGATAAATGCTACCAATTCTCAGACTTTGCTCTCCCTCCCCAGCCAGCAGAGAGATGGAAAACACTCCATACCTCATAGTCCGGGTTGGGAACGGGGGGAGGACGCTGCATCTTCTGACCTGCAACAGAGGCACAGAGAGGTGATCCCCGGGATGATTCAGGTAACACAGCACAAGGGACTTCCACGATGATCCCAGGGCAATGCCATGAACCCACAGGTCAACTTGCATGGCTTTATTATGAGCTTAGAGCTTTCAAAGAGCCAGCTGCTGCCAGGAGCATCTGCCATGCAGGGTTGGCTCCAGCACAGCAGGGAAACAGGTTCTTACAGGCAGGAGGTTTGGCAAAGCAGCTGTTCCCATCCCATGCACAAAGGCAGGTGTGGGAAGCAGGAGGTTGTTTGGTGAGGTCTTGGAAGCTCAGGGAGAGCAGAGGATGCTCCCTCCCACAGTGGGATCTTTATGTAGTGCCCCGTGGCCACCACGGAGAGCAGAGATGCCTGAAATGGCTCTTACCTCGTGGCCGAGGGGCAGGACTGGGGCTTGCTCGCCCCTTCCTGTCTTTGCTGAAGTAGTAGACCAGGATCAGCACCCCCAGGGTGATGAGGAGATCCGCAGCAATGATCCCTGTGACCGTCAGGGCATCCAGCTCCTCGCAGTTGGCACACACTGCCAGGAGGAGAGATGGAGGTGCTCAGAGCTGGGCTGCCTTCCCTCCCTGCAGGAAAAGCCCAGGCCCCCCTCATCTGCTGGGTGCTGGCAGAGAGACACAGCTCTGGGTGGCAAGGAGAAAAGAGCAAGCAGAAAGGATAGGGGAGATTCCTTTTGCCAAAAATGGGCTCTCAGACCATCACAGATGAGGAAGGGTCTCAGCAACACCACGTTCACCCTCAGTGTGTCAGAAGGAAGAGGAGTCTTCCCGTAAAAGCACCAAGTGCTGAAGAATTTACTACATTTTCAGGTAATCTCTTCCACTCGGTGTTTATTTTTCCTCGCTGTTTGTGCTCAGTTTTTAATTTGTTGGCACGTTTTCTCTCTTTGTTTTAAAGAGCAGCACGATTCCCAGCACAAACTGCTGGGCAGTGCCTTTCCCTCCCAGCCTGCTGATGGGGAACTTCCCTTAGGGAAGCAGTGGTCCAGGAGACTCAAATATACAGTGGAACCAGCAGATTTGCTTGTCTAAATGCAGGTGTCTGGTGCCATTTGAGTTGCTTTTAAGTATTTAATCTGAGCCATGCAGGCTTTAGCCCGTGGACTGAGGGAGTTTCTCTCACCTCTGGCATTCAGGTACAGCTCATGCCTCGTCCCACTGGAGTCAGAAGAACAGCTCAGGTTGGCAGGAGAGCTGTCGTGGTCCGTTATAATGTACTTCCTCTCGTTGCTGGTGCCTGCTTTTCCCCCAGTTGACTTCCACACTACGTCATCCTCGGCCAAGGGACATGTGATTGTCACCGTGGTGCCCGAAATCTCCACCAGGAATTCTTCACTGGCAGACAGGCCTACGAGAAAGGAAACCAAGGGGAAAACTCAAATATTCCAATCTGGTTTTTAGTCCTCAGCCGTGAGGCTTCTGCAGACTTCATATCATATAGTTAAGAATGTTGGTAAAATTCATTTACCCTCCTGTGCTACACCTGCAAAGAGAATAAGGAGTGTTAAAAAATCAGCTGCTTGTTGCTGTTGGAAAAACCCAGCCCTGCTTGGGAACCACTGGTAATAATTAAGGGCAATTTATGACAGCCAATTTTTCCATCAGCGAGATCACTATCAGTTAATGAACAGCAAATTTTTCCCATTCTACGATGTTTTCGAAATTCAAATGTTTCTATTTGACTTTCAGTCCTCCCTTGTGAGGCGTATTTGGTCTTTTGATCACACTAAGTAGTTAAGAACAATGGTAAAATACAGTTACCCTGCTGAGCTGTGGTGCCAACTACAAAAGAAAGAATAAGAAGTGTTAAGTAGTTGAGTTTAGCTACTGAGATCATACACCTTTCCTACTTCCAGGGTATCCTTTCTGAGCTCAGCTGCTTGAAAGAGATGTTTATGATCCTGTATTCGTGCTAAAGGCAGCAGAAATATTTTGTTTGTGGCACAGGATGTTGTTTTGAAATTAAGCTTTTCCCTTGGAAGCCATTTTTAACACAGACTAACACAGAATGGAAACTTGAATCATTTTCCGACCCAGTTTAGAAAAAGGGTTCCTATTGCAAGCTGTACACCCCAAACTGTGCCTTATTATCATGGAGCAAAGACTGCTGGAAAATCCTCCCTGGTTTCTGCAGTAAGAACCTTGTGAACTCACTGGAGGGTGGGACCCTGCCCCTTGATTTAACACTGTAAACCAGTTTATTTAGGTGATTTTTCTGTCCTGTAGGAAACAATCAGCTCCAAGGGAGTCTCTGGAGCTGGAATATTAAAGAAACCGTTTTTAGGAGGTGTGGATCAGACTTGTGATTTCCTTTAAAGACGTTTGTCAATAGAAAGTAAGGTAAATAAATAATCATAGATTTGAAATGCCACAGACAAAGGACTTGGCTGGAAAGAAGGTGATCTGATGCTTTTTTTTTATATAGGTGAATTTAAGTTTGAAAAAAGAACAGGCCATTGCTAAACCAGATGTTTTCTACCTTCTCAAAGGTTAGCAGTTGGTATTTGCAGCACATTGTCAGAGTAGTTGTAGTTTTATTGTAGTATGTCTTAAGTAATTATCTTCCAAACTCATCTCATTGTTACCGGCTTTTTTTAGAATCTTTACAGATCCTCTGCACTTCATCCTAAAGCAGCTGCTCCACTCAAACTGGTAAGGTGGAAATTCCTACCACAAATGGATATCCCACCAAGTCTGAACTGAAGTAGTTACCCATGATCACAAATTGGTTTAAGAAAAGTGCACGAAGTGGATAAAGCATAAAAATGAAACTAAGACAACAGAACCTCAGAGATCGCACTGCACGAAGCTCCAACCCTGGTGCCTGGAGTTTGGAGATCCAACCCTGCTGCCTGAAGTTTGGAGACTCACCTGCCCAGAGCAGGAGCCCCAGCAGAGGCCAGGACGGCTCCAACCTCATCCTTGTGTCCCTCCTTGTCTTGCTCTTCTCTACCACATCACACGGGCATCGCTGCGGGGCACGACAGGGCACGGAGGCTCTTCACGGCCCTCTTACAGGAAAGGGGCCCAGGATCCTTTCCCAGAATTGTCCCCAGCAGTGCTGGGGGGACTCCCCGTTCCCAGGGACACGAGAGAGCAGCCGAGGCAGCCCCGGGACACGTGTGGGGAAATGAGCCCAGGTCAGGAAGTGCAGAGGCTCAAAAGGTCTGCACAGGACGTCACTGCCAGCGAGGGCTGGCTGCTCTGCACCAGCCTGGCCAAGCCCCAGGACAGCTCTTGGAGCTGCTCTGGGAGCAGCAGGAGGAACGAGCCGGGATTAGATTTGCCATCAGGACCTTCCTGGCAGCTTTTGGGAGTGTCTCTGCAGTTCAGGCTGCTGCAAACAACTTCACAAAGAACCATGGAATGGTTTGGGTTGGAAGGGACTGTAAAGACCGTCCAGTCCCACCCCTGCCATGGGCAGGGACACCTTCCACCAGCCCAGGTTGCTCCAAGCCCCGTCCAATCTGGCCTTGGGCACTTCCAGGATGGGACAGACACAGCTTCTCTGGGCAACCTGTGCCAGGGCCTCCCCACCCTCACAGGGAGGAATCTCTTCCTAATATCTAATCTGAACCTCCTCTCTTTCCGCGTGGAAGTGGCCGGGCCCCACTAGAGGGGGCTCCTGCCCCGGCCAGGACTGCAAGGAGGGGACGATCCCTCCAGACCCGGGCTGGGGGCAGGCACAGACCGCCCATGGCACCGGGGCAGGGGGATCTCAGAGCTCCTCTGCTGCGCTGGGAAGATTTTGAGAAACTCATCTTTCATCTCGTTCCCGAGAACCCGAAGGAATTTCCCTTTCCAGCAGGGATGCTGGCATGGACACAGCGGGAACACGCTGCCTGCCCAGCTCCCTCTGCTCCAAGCCCACAGAGGAGGCAGAGCTGCTCCAGTGTGGTGAGAATCGTGGGGATTTGGGGGCACAGGTCCAGGGCAGACATTCCAAGTCACCCAGATCTCTCTCCTTCCACAGGGCTCTCCGCGTTCTGCAGCTGGCACACACCTCGAGGGACTCCTTCCCAGATGCCTGGAGGATGGAGCTGGCTCCTCACCCCTTCCCAGGAATTCACCATTTACTGACATGGCTAATCCCAGTGTCGTGGGCCCTGTTTCATTTACTGGGGTGCTCTCTTTGGCTGTCAGAGCTTTCTTTTAGTTATTTCAGTTTCAAAATGAAACATCAGATAATTTAGGTTGCTAGTGAGTGTGAGAGGGACACGTTTGAAACAAGATCAAGATTATTAAAAGTCTGCAAGCAAAGATGGGAGCAGACCCTCTCCCCAGTCCTGTGCAGAAATAGGATGTGAATGCAAATTGGCTGCTAAGGAGCTGCCTTGCAGTGCTTTAAACACAACCAGAACAACCCCCCAGCCTGATATTTGTCCAGGGTGGCAATGAAAGAGAAGGAGATGATGTTTTGGAATGGCAACTGAATGGAAATCTGGGGAGATGCAGTGATGAAGGGTTAATACAGGGCCAAACTATTCCCGTGAAAATAGAGATACCTGGTGTCTCAGAGCCATTAGCAGAGGCATGTTAGCAGGCACAAGAGTCTCTGTGCTGTACTGTAGGTATCTGTGGGACACTTCCATCCTCTGGATTTGTGCCCACACTGCTGGTTCGGGTTGCTCTTTTTGGACTCTTTTCAGGTTTGGGTTTTTCTGCCAAACAAACGGCCCTGATTCCTTTGAGCCATCTACAAACACCTTCGGGCAAATTTTCTTTTAGGAGCACAGCTACCTCCCACAAGAGGGGAGTGGTTTCAGGTGGAAGCTGGGAGGAGGAAAGGTTGCAACACAAAAGAGCAAAGGAATATGGGAGGGAGAAGAAATTAATCTTACCCTGAGAATCTCCCTGTTTTACACCCAGAAGTACCTGGTGCTGCCACACCTTCCCACGGTGCCCGGGCGGGCAGTGCTGACTCCAGCACTGAGAGCACTGAGAGCACTCTTGGCCTTGCAGGCCAAGCTGGGAGGAAGGAATTGGCCTTGCTGAGCTGGGAAGACTTTGAGAAACTCATCCTGCACCCAGTTTTCGAGAAGCAGAAGGGACTGTCTCTTGGCACGGGAGCACGGCCGGGTGTCCCCGATGCGCGGCCGCGCCTGGGCGGGTGCTGTGCTCGTCCTCGGGGCGCAGCTCCCAGGTAAGGAAAGGAAACCTGCCCTGCCTGGCCTCGCTGCCATCCTGCCTCTCCTCTTCCCATCCCTTGCATTAGAAGGCAGAGACTTTGTTCCCGTCCTTGTGCTGCGGTTCTTTCTGTCCGGGGTTCGCTGGCAGTGACAGACGTGGTTGAGTCTCTTCTCGGACAGGTTTAGGCGTGTTCGAGCTCCTCCTGAGCTCGGGTTACACACGTCTTTCTTTTTCTCTCCTGACAGGGAATCTGAACTTTAGTCCAAGACTTTTTTTTTTTGCTACCTTTGTTCCTAAACAATCAGAGATTGTTCAGGAGCCCCGGGTTCGGATCCTTTACACAGCAACAATTCCAGACTGACAATGAACTCGCTTGAATTTTCAGCGGTTTATATCAGAACGCTGGATTTTAAGAATAGCACGTCCTCCTTTCCCAAATGCATCGGCTCACGGATGTAATCTGTCTTGAAAAAAAAGTGCTTTAGACTTATTTCCCACAGTTTTTCTTTTCTAAAGGAGTTTAAAAGATTTGGCACTGAATCTTCGGATGAGAAACATGATCTCTGCCAGTGAAGCTTTTCAAATGCGAATACCTTTAATGTTTTCAAAATATTTTCCCCTTTGAGATAAGAGATTATTTGGAAGGAAGTCTTTGGTTATAAATTACTTTCAAATACGTCTTTATTATAAAGCCAGATTTTACAACCTTAGATAAGCTTTTTTGGCTTGGATCATACAGGGGCAAGTTAACTTCCTAAAGTGACAGGAAATGATTAATAATTTTTTTCTTTTTCACCAGAACTCCTTTGGTTTTCTTTTTTTTCATTTTCCTCCTTTCTGTGCCTTGCTGGCACACTTATTTTTGAAGCAGCAGCTGTGGTGGTTTGGTTAACAGAGGATGTTTCTTTGCCACATTTACCTTGAGCATTTCCTCTAGAGTTCTTCAGCCTGACTGTATTTGACCACAGTTGTCCAGCTGGGCTGTTAACCCTCTAACAGGCCCTTCCTCCATCAGTAAGAGCAGTTTTCACCGTGCTGAGAGTACAAAGTGTATAAAGAAAGTTCTAGCATGGGAAATAGCAGTTGTTTATTGGGTCTCAGCAGTCGAATTTTAATGGCAGGACTGATTTTTCCAAGAAATCTACAGGATCACCCATTGAGGAATTATCTCTGTGCCCCAGACAATTATTCCCAGGGCTAGATAAGGCTCAGACTACACACTGATAAGGAGCAGTGATGAGTTCACACCTCGGCAGTGATTATGGCCTCTCACCCCTCTGTTTCCCCCGCAGCACTTTGGCTGGCAGCAGCAGTGGAAGTTTACACCTCGGAGGAGGTGGTTGCTGTGAACGGCACAAACCAGCGGCTCAAATGCACCTTCTCCAGCAGCAGCCCCGTCAGCCCCCAGCTCTCAGTGACCTGGAACTTCCAGCCCGAGGACCTGAGCTCCCACGAGCCCGTGAGTTGAGATCTTTACTCTCCATTTCAGACTGGTTTACCCCAACAAACCAGTCCCAAGGCCCAGCACTGGGTGAGCCCAGTGGGGATGGGCACCCACACCCGAGACCCCCAGCTCTGGGCACTGGGGCCTTTCCTCTGTCACCTGTCACGACTAACCTGAGCAGTGAGGTCAGTTTATAGACCCTGGCTGAAGAACGTTCTCATGCTCAGTTTTGGGTGATCAGGTTTGAACTGTTTGTGGCCTGATAAACTATTTGTGCCTGCCGACACCTCAGCCCTGTCTTAGCTGACACCCTGCGCCCGGCAGGACTTGCAGGGCACAGGAATCTCCAGGGTGCCCCCCAGCCCAGGCCATTCTGTGTGTCTGTGATCCCTGCAGGTGTTTTACTACCTGAAGGAGCCCTACAAGCCGACCTCGGGGCGGTTCAAGGACCGGGTCACCTGGGATGGGAACGTGGAGCGTAAGGACGTGTCCATCATCATCTGGAACCTGCAGCCCACCGACAACGGCACCTTCACCTGCCAGGTGACCAACTGGCCAGATGTTTATGGCTCCATCGGGGAAGTGCGACTCCGGGTCGTGCAGAAAGGTGAGAGGCCAAGAACCACCCCCAGAGGTCTTGTGAACTTCACCAGTTCCCAGTTTCCCAGTTTGGGAAAACTGTGGTAGAAAAAAGGGTTGTAAGTGTAAAGCACGAGGGTGGTTACCCTCTGGTTCACGTCCCTGTCTCTCTCCACGCAGTGAGTTTCTCAGAAATCCATTTCCTGGCCGTGGCCATCGGATCTGCTTCTGTCCTGATGATCGTGGTGGTGTTAGCTGTGATTATCTGTCGACAGCGACGCCAGAAAGCGCAGGAGAAGAGGACTGGGGCGTCAGACACTGAACTGTAAGGACAGAGGAGGGAGGGAAGGGCTCCTGGGAAAGCTTGTCAAATGGAATTACTGGCTTGGCCCCTGCACTGGGCATCTACAATGCAAAGCTGCCAACACAATTAGCAGCAATTGGCTGCGTGTTTGCAGGCAGAGCAGAGCCCCAGGATGAACCAGCTTTGCAGTCCTCCCTTGGCTCTTGCCCTTCACAGTGGCTCCTCATTCCTGTGGTGGTATTTGGCAGGTGATCCCCGTCCCCTGGGCCTGGCACTGTGGTCACCATACGTGTAACACACCCATCTCACCATGTGACCCCTTATCTGTGCCATGTGTGACTCAGGTCCTGCTGCTCAGGGTATCTGACACTCAGTTGGGCTTTTTTTCTTTTTTTCCCCCCTTTCTTTTAATAACAGTAAAGAAAAGGAGAGCCTGAAGATGAGAGAAGAAAAAGAAACCAGTCCATTAGAAGACTAAAGGTCTAATTGGTGTATACAATGCAGGTATCCATCTCTAATTAGTGTCTTGGTGTTATTGGGGACTTTCTAAGACAGTTTTCCTCAGGTATTTCACTGCTATTCCAGTCAACAGGCCATGGGGGCCATAAGCTGAAAGAGCTGAGGCCACAGTAACACTTTGCTGTTGGGGATCCTTCAGGAGAGACTCACAGCTGAACAGGCAGTGGAGAGAAGCTGCCTCTTAAATGTACAAGAGATTTCTCCTCCCTAGTGTTGAGGATCATTTGTAGGAAAGCTGTTGTCGCTGCTTCCCATGGCATTCCTGCTTTGTGGATAAAGAGGAATGAATTAATTTCCTTTTGCCAGTTTTGAATGCTGCTTTTTTACTCATTTAATCTCTATTGTTTAAAAATTGCTGCAGGAAGACTGGAGCTGTTTCCATATTTGCTGGCTTTGCTTAAACATTTCAGGGTAACTTTTACCCGCTCGCTTTCTGAGGTCAGCAGTTGCCTCCATTATTTTTGTTTTCAGCAATAACCCTGAGTAATGAATGTTTGTTTTTCTTATAACCTTTCTTCTTAGGTACTTCCAAAGCAGATGGTGAAAGCTTGTAATTTGGGTCGTTAGAACAAAGGCAAATTACAGACGCCCCACGCTGTGAGTGTGGTACCTCTGCTCCACCTGAAAGTCTGGCAAGGAAAGAGGGTGACACTGCACGAGTTGTGAATTCCCTTCAGCAAAGCAAAGCAGGAGGAACTTGCCCCACGAACGAGGAACTTCACCTTCACACCCGCGGAATGTGAAGAAAGTTGCTCTGGAGATGAAAAAATGCCAAAAGATTTGAACAAAGCACCAAGATGTCTGACTGAGCGAGGATTTGGAAGTGTTTGAGCAGATGCACTCTTGCACCTTAAAAATCACAACGTGCCTTTGTGTTGCCCTGTTTTTCCTCCCCTGAGATCCTCCCTGGCATCACGAAAACAGAGACTGACCGGAGAGGGAGCAGAGGAGCAGCCAGTTGCTTCAACAAGTGTACTTTAAATCTCTTTTTTACTTTAAATGGACTGTGTTAGAGCTGGGCAATGTGTGCTGTTTGTTATTAGGGTAACATTCACCAGTCAGTGTGGTTTCCACATCCATCTCTTGCAGCTTTGGGGGGTTTTGTAACTCTGGGGGGGTTGAGGTCACTGCCTTCTGTGGCTGCCCTCCTTTTCCTTCTCCCACTCCCAGCACTGCCCCATGTTCCCTTTGGCTCCAGCCCCCTCACCCTTTCCCTATAAGCCAGGATGTTTCTTTCTCCCTCTCAGCAGCCTTACACCCACTGTCACAGGCACCCCAGAATTTCGTCTAGCAGTGTCTCTGAGCTCAGAGACATCCCTGAGCAGGTGGTGCTTGGTGGTGTGAGGTCCCACTCAGCCTGCTGCTACAGCACAGAAGGGGATTGGGATTCCAACAACAGCAGCAATATCCCACTTCTTCCAAGTGCTGTCCATTGCCCAGGTGACCCCCACACCTGCACTCACTCAGCCCATGCCCTGTACTCACACAGGCTTAATTAAGGCAAAGGAGGCCCCAGCTGGTGGATCCTGCAGAGCTGTAACGGTTTTTAACCAGCTCCAGGTGAAACCTGTTGTGATATTTAACGAGCCCCAAATCAAAACAGAGCCCTGTTTGTTTGAAGAGTGTCTTTATGGCTTTATAACCTGTAACGTGCTGGCCACGTTACCTGTCTGGGTGTTCGCATTTTCAACCACCTGTGACACAAATAAAGGCACTTTGCTGAGAGCCTCGATGGTGAGTAGGGGGGC
>NW_021940545.1:6024769-6049613 GCF_001715985.3 Manacus vitellinus
GGAAGGGCAGGACGTGAGCGATGCTCCGCTGAGCGCTGTGCGGGCCGAAGCCCGCGGCGGGTGAGCCGGGCAGGAGGGGCTGCACACGCTGGAAACGAGAACTGAGAGCGCTTATTGCTGCGGGGTGACTCCTGACCCGGTGCACGTGGAATTCAGGGGCTGTGGCGAGACACACAGAGCCAAAATTGCCTTAAAGTAAAGGTGCCTTAAAGTAAAGCACCTAAAGCTGGGACTTTGGAACTCGTCAGAGAGGCATCTGATCCCATTTCTCAGCTCTTTATCTCCACATCTAAATATAAGCAGGCTCCAGCCCTGCAGAGAGTAGGTCATGGGCGTTGTCTGCTTTCCTTCAAATTTCGTTGTGGAGAATGTCATTATTGCCCTGCTTTAGCCTTTGAATTGTTGTTGACCTGCACCTGTGTTGATACTTTTGGGACATCAACACTTCTGTGCCTCGCTGGTAACTTAATCCTTGTCTTTTGTGCCTGTTCCATCAGGTATGTGCAAGGCTCTTTCCCTGGAAATTAAAACCAATCCTAAAGTGACGGCTGTCGTTGGTGAGCAAGCCCTGCTGAAATGCTCCTTCAAATCCAGCTCCCCCATCACTGAGAGCCTCGTGGTGTACTGGACATACCGACCCCTCGCTGGGGGCCCGATGGAGACAGTAAGTGGAACAGGGAGTCTGACCAGGCCTCTGTGCTTGCTGAAAATCTGAATTTTGTTTGCTTTACTGAGCTGCTGCATCAGTTCATGGTTTGGAACTCATTGTCACCTTCTTTCCCGTGTGAAATTCCTTTGGTGGTCTTTGGGAAAAAATATTCTATGTAAATGCAAAATAGCATAATGATGATAAGGCAGATAAATTTTGGGGGTTGCTACAAGTGCTGCATTGTGCACTGTAGCCGTAGTATGACTGTAAAGATCTGATTGGTAGCTTTATTTCTCTTGCATAGGAAGTATTCTTTCTGACCCTTTAATGTATATTCCTTTATTATTTCAATCCAAAAAAGCATTTCTCTTTGCGTTCTTGGACGAGTGTTTTATTGGCACAACTGTTGCCTTTGCCTCCTTTTAGGTTTTCCATTACCAGTCCGTTCCATACCCAACAACAGTGGGAAAGTTCAAGGACAGGATATCCTGGGTCGGGAATGTTGCCAGCGGTGACGCTTCCATCGCTCTCCGGAGCCCCGAGCTGAGTGACAATGGGACGTTCTTCTGCAGTGTGAAGAATCCTCCAGACGTGTACCACAACATCCCCCAGACTGTGCTGGAGGTTACAGAGAGGGGTAAGGCTCCTTTTCCATGGTTTGGCCTCATCTGTGGGACAGAGCTGCACTGCGGCTTTGTCGGGATCGTGGGAGTCTGAGCATCACATGGAAAATGTTCCCTGGAGTTCCATGTCAAACTTTCAGCAAGAGTCACCTCAGCCCTGCCTTCCCAGCTCAATACATTGAGAGCTACTGAATTTATTTGGGGCAGGAGGGGACAGAGGGAGCTGTGGTGATAACCGAAATCAAAAGTGTCCCCTTCATTCAGCACTTTCAGCCTCCCCATATTGCAGCGGAACAAGTTAAACGATGAGGAAATACTGGCCTAAAAATAACACCCACATCACAAGCACTGACTGTCAGTAACACTCAATTCCTCATCTGCCCTGCGTGCCAGGCCTGCCCCAAATCTGCAGCTCAGGCGTGCTGATGGAACTGTGTCGTGACCTGCCTTCCTTTGTAGTTCTTTGCATCTAAAGCGCCCGCCTGGGCTGGGTTTGTGACAGGAACCCCACAGATTTGGTGGCAGAGATGGCTGTCTGCAATCTGCCAGTGCTGTGCTTCACGTGAGAAGCCACCAAACTGTGTCCTCTGTTTGTCCCAGAGGCTGGGGAGGGCTCTGTCTGCCTTTCTTTCCCCGTGTTTCACTGCTGGAATGCCGGTGTCTCCCCGCAGGCCTCTCCTTCCGATTGACCTCAGCAGCCCTGCTCTCCTTGTCCGTGTTTCTCCCTTCCACCATCGTGGTCGTTCTGCTGCTGGTGAGGATGGGAAGGAAATTCAGAGTGCTGAAGGAGAAAAAGAAAGGTGGCTACAAGAAGTCTTCCATCGAGGTGTCTGATGAGTAAGTTGTGGCTGCAGCCCAAAGCCTGTCCTTCCACTTTGGCCTGTCAGCACAGGCCAGAGGATGGTTCCTCCACTGTCCTTCGTCACACAGCGCTCAGTGGCTGTGGTTCAGTCACTGGTTCTGCTTCTCCATGGGCACCATTCAGCACTCAGAAAGCTTTGGGAGATCCCCAGGCTGGGGCATGAATCACGTGCTGTACATCCCCTTTTTCTGTCATTCGTGTGAGCCGTGGAACAGAAGCAGTTCAGGGTTAGCCAATCTTTCACTTCTGTAATGGGATTTATTTCAGCCTGAGTCAGCAAGAGATTTTGCCTACGTGGGCTTTATGTGTTGCATTTTGGTATGAAGTGTCCATAACAGCAGAACAGACCCAGTAATACTACCTGGTTCCCCTGTGGTGGCCCGAGCAGAGGTGCCAGGTACTGAAGGAGCCTTGGAGACTGAATTCCTCTCTGCACTGGAGAGGATTCCCCTCTGGAAGGGTCAGTAGTGAGAACAGCCAGGTAACAGTGCTGCTGCAGGAGCTGCACCTGGCTTTGCCATGAATCCAGGACTTCAATCCACTGCAGAGTGAGGTTTTACTGCTTTGTTTCAGTGTTCTGATTGGAATTTTGAGATTCCCCAGCCAAATAGCAGCTCTTGTTTTCTTCTTTGTGGCACTGACGTGAAATATCTGCCTTCAGAATGAGGGGCCTGACAGCCTTTATTCTCCTTGGTTTTGCTGTGCAGAATCAAAGGCTTTTCATCACGATGAAAAAACCTTTGATTCCGTGTGGTGTAAATAGAATTCAGAGCCTGTAGGACTTATCAGTGTGTTTTGGGAGGAAGAGTCCAACCTAATCCTGTGCCTTTTCTGCAGGCCTGAGCAGACAGAGAGCACGGGCTGCTCCGGGAAACTCAGGGCGTGGTGTCTGAACTGTGTGGTAAGTGAAAGCTGGTGTTTTCACTGTGGTTTTGCCAAATTTGATGCTCACAGGAGGTGCTAAGGAGGTGGAGCTTGTCATAACCCCTCTGGATGTCCAGGAGGTGTCCCAAACAGCTGGGCTTAAGCCAATTGATTTTTCGTGTGACTTTATTGAAACCAAAGCTGTGGCTTTTAAGATGAAAAACCAGAATTTAAGTGCAAGCTGCTGTGTAGTTTGTCTGAAGGCCCTGCAGGACCAGCCTGGGGGCTGGCAGTGCTGTGGTGGGGAAGGGAGGCAGGGACCCCCCGATGCCCTGTGCTCCTTGCAGAGGAGGTGCAGCCCTGCTGCTCTTCTGGAGACCTTCCTCCTTTCACCCTGTTTACATTGCAACAGAATGTTTCTAAACCCCTGTGGTTTGTTTGTTTCTTTGTGGCTTTTTGTTTGTTGTGCCTTGTTGTGTGTTGTTGTTTTCTAACTCTGCTGGCTCCCTTCCTACCCATGAGCAGCTCCTGTGAATCAGGAGCCTTGTGCTGACAATACTGAGTGTTTTGCCACCTGCTGTCCTTGTTTTGTGTGAGTGCTGTGTGCTGGGATCAGCAGCCACAGCCACCAGTGTGGCACATTCCAGAGTAATTTGAGTGTTTTCATTTTTTTCCACGGTGTCCTGTAGAGCAAACTGACCTGAGGCACCTTTACATCTCTTATACACAGTCAGGACATATGCTAAGGAGTATTTAAATGTATGTTGCTTCACTCACTATTCTAATGCCAGTGATTTAAAATGTCCTAAATGCATGAGCCTTCAGACAGGCGTGTGCTGATGGTTTCTGTTAGATACAGAATGGAAAACAAGCAATTATGTAAGTTAAATATTAAATATTTACATTTCTACATAAGACACAGCAGTTACAAGCCAGCAGTGTTGGGAGCAAGGGTTTGGAGAGGTGCAGAAAGTAGGAAATGCTTTGTGCCAAAGGGGAAGTGGCCTTAGAGGTGGAAAGGTGACATGCTGGGAAGCAGGGAGGGACCAGGTGGAGATATGGGAAAGGATGGAGCCCCAACTTGGTGACAGAAATGCTGTCAGGCAGTGGGAGATCTCAAAAGTTGAAAAATGTCTTCTCATCCTTTGAGAGGAGTCAAATTGGAGGGATATCATCCTGCTGCTCTCACATTGAGTATTTTGTCTGATTTGATTCTCTGCTCTGATATTGAAATACTTGTCTGATCAGGTGGCTGAGAATCCCGCCGCACTCACCTTAATGATTCTGCATTTTTGAGGTTTCTGTAATGTGCTTTTTCATGCTTAATGTGTTACCAAACAACTGAAATTGCAAAGCCATTGAAAAACCTCTTTGGGCTCAAAGTGACTGGAGAGTCAGTGAGATTTCCCCTGCAGAGCTGAGGAGTTTGAGTGAGTTCAGAGCTGGGAGCTGCAGATCTGGCTCGAGGGGACGCCAGCAAATGTCTCCTGTGGTTGGAATTACAGGCGACTGGGCTCTGAAAATAAGTGGTTGCTGTAGCTGAAAAAACAATAATTTGTGCTGCTCTCTGCAGGGATTGGTGGTGCTTTTGCTTTGTGCTGCACTTTATGGCTCATCTTTGGTTTGAACTTTAGCTACTGCTTCTCTTCAAACACACTTGATGTGCTGGTTATATTGTGGTGGTTGGTCTGTGTGTCTGTGAGGAGTCAAACAGATTCAGCTGCAAGTGCTTATACATACATATATATACATTTACATACATTTTTACCAGTGTTTATGCCAGTCCTCTGGCCTGCTCAAGCACAGCAGCACTTTGGGAAGCATTCAGGCTCTTGTCAGAAGCCCAGCAGGCTCAGCATTCTGCTGAACTCATGACTTGACTCATGTCTTCACACACAGTCTCAATTTTTCTCCCCATGCTCCCTGTTTAGGACACGGATGAGGAAGATCTATACTGATGAAAGGCTGAATCTGTGGAGAGAGAACAAAATGGCAGCACTGAAAATCAGGGCCAGGCACTTCCGAAGGCTGCTGGATAACCAGTGCAGGTGGAAGGATGTGCTCTGCTCTTGGTGGATTGGAAGAATGATGCTGCTGGGATAATTCACTTCTATGTAATGATGATTTTTAAAAAATCCTTCTAATTTATTGGGGAAAAAGGAAATCTCTTCAGTTCACTTGTGCAGTGCCTACAGAAGCCTCAGTGCCTGCAGCTGCACAGGCTGTGTCCTCCCAGCCCTCTGCCATCGTGTCTTGGTTCACTTGCAAATTTTTTGACTTTTTGGTGACATCCCTCCTCTCCTGAGCCTTTGAAACGGAATTTCCTGAAGGACAGGCTGCTCCAGAGTTCTCTAGGCTGCTCATCTTTGGGGACTGGTGACGTTTATTCTCAGTTTTTTTGGAATGTATTTGCTGATGCTCAAACCTGTTTGATGAAGGGTTATCTGCCATCCTGGGAGCGAAGAGAACCTACTGCTTTTTGACTATTTCTTGGTTTAATCAGCTGCATCACTGGCTACATCTCCTTCTCCTTGTAGAGGTGAAGCACAATTCATAGAAAACAAACCTTTTTTTTTTAATCAGAAGTGCAAATGGGGACTCTGTATCTGGGGACACACAACCCCATCTACCTCAACCATGGACTCGAGCACTGCCCAAACCATTGTTCTGTTTGCAGTAGTTGTTTTCTTCCTCTCCTGGGTACCATTTTAGGGAAATGGCCAATCATGCAGCATTGCTTCCCCTGAAGGAAGAGCATTTCCTCTTTCACCAACCTTGTCCCTTAATGAATGACAAAGAGCAGTGGAATCCGTGTCTGCTGAATCCCTAAAGAGCTGCTGTTTGCTGCTTCCTTCCCCTGTGTGACATTGGTCAAATATTCTCCTTTTACAGGTGTGGTGCAATTTTACTGCTGATATTGATGTGCCATTACGAATAAACTGCTTTATTTCATTTTGGCCCCTGGATAACTTTATTTGGTTAAATATAATTGAACTCATAAAACTGCCGCCCTGAGTTGTTGCTTGGGTATAAAAATTGTCTTGTGGTGATGGGTAAAGGGAACAGATTTAACCCAAAAGGGAACAGGTACCGAGTCCCCCCTTTGGCAGCTCTGTGGTGGCTGCAAGTCTCAGGTGTGTGAGGTTCCTGACTGAGAAGCAGGCCAGCTGTAGATTTGCATCTCCAGATGGAGAAATACATTTTTCTCCTGCCTACTATAAAGCAACATTTAAAATGTTTGTGCTTCCTGGTGACACAATGCCTCTGTGGGCCAGAGGTTTCCTGAGAAAGGCTGCTGGTGGGATTATGCAGCCTGGAGGAAGTGGCTTTGTTGTTCCACTCTCAGAGGTCACACATCACGCAAGTTCTTGGGGAAAATGAGAGACTTGTTTGCTGCAAAGTGTTTGCCTTCAGCTGGGACTCCTTTGCAAACAAGAGGCTGGACCCTGGGCAAACCTTTCTGGTGCAGAGCTGAAGTGCCCCTCGGAGGCAGACTCTGCACTGAGTGATGTGCAGCCTGAGTGAGGCTGAGCTTTCTCTTGCTCTGTCACCCATGTGGAAATCCCTTGGTGTGCCATGAAAGCCACTGAGACTGGAATGGAGAACAGGAGTTGCTCTGGTGTTTCAGAGAAAGAGGAAGAGTGAAAACGGGCTCTCCAAGGGCCTGGGGGGTGTGCAGTGGATGAAATCAGTGGCTGGGGGGTGTTTCTGAAGGGAACAGCTGTGACAGGGGTGTG
Organism: Manacus vitellinus; assembly: GCF_001715985.3. Classification (NCBI taxonomy): domain Eukaryota; kingdom Metazoa; phylum Chordata; class Aves; order Passeriformes; family Pipridae; genus Manacus; species Manacus vitellinus. Next base: position 6,031,505 of record NW_021940545.1, read on the forward strand.
AACAGGGGTCCTTTAGCCCATGAGGTGCCTGCTGGGCCGGGGCTCCTGGCAGCACCAGTAGTAAAGTCCAACAAAGTTACTCAGTGATGCCTCATCAGGACAAGATCCTGCAGCAAGGATGGTTCTCTAACCAGCTCTGATCCCCAAAAACAAACCAGGGGGGAGCACAGGTTGTGTGCCAGGCACCTCTCCATCCTTGCCTTCCCACATAGTGACTGGTCAGGTTGTTCTGCCACGGTGGAAGGGCAGGGGCTGAGCCAGTTTGTACCTGTGAGGTGTTTTTTCCTGAAGCTGCTGCATCCCCATCATCTCCTCTCAGCCAGGATGCTCCTGCTGTTGTTGTGACCTCTCTGTTGCAGCCCTTCCACATTCTGATTTGTTAATCTACTTCCTCTTGCTTGTGAAAGTGGTCACCAAGCTGGACCTGAGAGAAGGAACCAAGTCTGGCAGGAGAAATATCTTGCACATGTGATGTCAAGATGATTTAGCAACTGGTTCAGATACTCCGAATTATTAACAACCAATTCAGATACTCCAGGTTTGCCACTGAAGAACCCTTCATGCAAGACAAGTTGACTGCCCCAAGCCACACTGGGTGAGTATTTTTCGCCATAATATTTACTTTTGTTTTGTTTTTTTTTCCTTGAAAAGATAACCAGGGATTCAGAAGTGCTAGAGATTCAGATGCCACGTGAAAAATAAGGGAAATGTGAAGGCTGTATGATATCTGTCTTTTTTTTCCCCCAGTCTGTTTGCTAAAGGTGATTTGGATGTGTCAGCACCATAAAATAACAGCAGGGTGAGTGGGTGCTGTTTCCAGCTGGTGCATCACAACACCCACAGACTGGTGTGTGTCACGGGGGGAGACCCTGCAAAGATGTGTTCCCAGGCAGGACCAGAGTTTATTCTCAAAAACAGGGTAATAAATCCTGGAAGGGCTTGATAGTACATAAGGCACAGAGCCTCGGTAGCTCAGCTGCAGGGAGCTTAGGAGATTCTGAGCATGGAAATCCCACGTTTCAGGGTGCTGAGGACTGTTCTTTAAGCTGGCTGTTCTCTTGGCTCCTGTGTGGGGGTGCTCCTGGGAGGGTGCAGCTCTGCTGGATTTTTTGGCAGTGTCTCTGGAAAGTAGGATGCTGTGGCCTCCTGCAGGGAGCTGTGCTGCCCCAGCTGAGCTCTGGAGCTGAGCAGGAGCAGTGCTGTGTTTGTAGGTCGTGTGTGCAGCAAACTGTGTCACAGCAGAGCTGCAGCAGCACAGCCAAACCACAGCTTGTCCCTCCACCACCAGAAACCCGACCCCTGGGGGGGCCCTGTGCTTTTAAAGGGATTTGAGACAATTCCAGAAGGTGTGCTGCCCCTTTGCAGGATTTTTGTTTGTGGAAAAGGGAGGGTGATCAAGGGCAGAGGGTTCTACATCTCTGACTGCAAAGCTGCAGTGACTCCCTCAGCCTGGAACAGACCCACAGGTACCCAGTAGCTAATTCTGGGCCTGTAATCCCTGCCTGAGGCTGGTGTAAAGATCCTGTCCCTTGCACGATGAAGCCACCAAGATGTCACAGATGATTCAGTTCTCGTCCTTCTGTTTCTGCAGCGAAAATGCCTGTGCTGGAAAACACGTGCTGGTAATGGCAGCCTCAAATCCAACTGCCACGTGCAGATTCTCCAGGCAGGAGGGCTTCTCTCAGTAACTTTGTGCCCTTAACTGTGTTTAGCATTTTTGAATGGCCGTAGCTGGGAATCATGGAGCAGGGACACAGCAAGCAGGGTACTGACTTTGCCTTCCTTTTAACACCAGTTGGCACACCCCTGATGATGACAACCAATCCTTCCTTGGGCTGCAGGATATATCCACGAGGTGTAGAAAGGAAATGTCAGCTTTATTTTGAGAGATGTGCAGCAGGTCAGGCTGAATCCAGTGACCAAACATGGCACTGTGTGGACAGAGCCCAAGAGGCTCCAGCAGAACCTCTCTCCCTGTGCAGCACCCTGGGGCAGGGGGGTTAGTCCTGGAGGAGGGGGGTCTGCGTTTTTAGGACCTAACTTGTCTGATTCTGTAGTATTCAAAACATCCCACTGCTCTGTGAGCAGAGCTGACTCCTGTGAACATCTCTGCTCAGATGTCAGAGGCTTGACCCCAAACCACCGGAAAGATTCATGACTTAGGGGGAAACACAAAGGGGTTCAGGCTGAGCCCTTTTCCTCACGCTCGCTCTTCCTGTCCAGGGCTCAGAGCAGCCTCAAAAACCAGAGACCTGGTGTGTGCCATCTGTACTTGGCTGAGTTTCAGGCTCCCAACTTGAGAGGCTGCACATCAGGCAGCAGAGCCTTGAGCTGGTGGCAAGTTGTTGGTGTCCTGCCCCAGGGGAGCCTGATGCCTGTGTCACATCTGCTTTTCTTTTCAGAGTAAGATGAAGGTGTTGCTGAGCCTGACTCTGGTGCTGACATGGCTGGGGAAGCTATAAGTTTTATTTGCCTTGCCTTCTTTCCCCTCTGCCTTTGCTGTAAGACCTGAGTACCAGTGAATCCTCTGGTCTCTGGGTGCTGCATCTTCCCTTCCTGCAGACCTCACATTTGTATAGGCTTCGAACTGCAATGGCATCCCTGGATGTGTCCTGTACTTAGCCAGGCTCCAAGGCCTTGAAAGAAGTAGAACAGCTTCACCAAGTCTAAATACAGGGAAAGGCTTCCAAGGTATTGATTTTGGCTCTGCTCGAGGCAGCTCAGCCCTTGGTCTTCTCTGCTGGCAAGTATTTGTCATTACAGCTCTGCAGCTGGTCAGGACCAAAAGAACCTGTTTGGGAAGCACTTTGCATTTATTATTTAGAGGACATCAGACAAGCACTTGGTGCTTGGCCAGGGCCCAGCCCTCTGTGGCTCATGGACAGGCTGAGCAGAGTGGCTCAGACATGAGGACAAGCCGACCTGTCAGAGCAGCTTCCCGCTGAATCAGCTCCCCTAGCTCTCAACAGAGAACTGCCAGAGCCTCAGCCTCTCCTTCCAGTGCCAGTGCAGGCTCTGGAGCATGCAGGGTGTCTCTCAACGAGCTCCAGAGGCATTTTCTGGCCCACTTTTTTCGCAGAATCGTTTAGTTTGGAAGAGACCTTTAATCCCCTTCCTGCTGTGCGCTCTGCAGCCCAGCGTGCCGGCAACTGCTTCGTGCTGGTTGTGTCAGCTCTGTGCTCTTTGATCTTCCTCTCTTTTGGGTTTTTTTTCCCCACTGTCCAGCTTCTCTAGAAACCCCAAACTGTGGTTATGTGGCCAGACAAGTACAAGCGCAGGTCTGGAGCCTGTGAGCAAAGGGGAAGGCAGCCAAATGGGCAGGTTGTGAAGGAGGAACTGAAATGCGTGTGAAGCAGCCGAATTGCCCCTGGCCTGGCAGAGAAGAGGGCTGCACAGGTTCTCCCAGGCAGTGACTCACAGGAACAGCCCTGCAGGAGCTGCAGGCTCTGGCTCCGAGGCGTTGGAGGGCTGGGGTTGTGCCTCCCGACTTCCCTTGTGCGCGGCTTGTCCGGCGAGCGCGGCAGCCCCTGGTCTGGCGGCGGGAGGATGTGCTGCCCCACATCCCGGGCACGCCAGGAGCAGGGCTCAGGGAGAGGCTTTGCCCCTGGACTGGCCGGTGCCGTGAGCCCCAGGCCCACCTGGAGAGGAGACACCGATGGGGATGGGCAGGCTGCACCTGGCCCTGCTCCCCGCACTCATCCTGCTGTCCTTGTCCCCGGCAGAGCGGAGCGGAGGGTCTGGCTGGGTGTTCACAGAGCCTCAGCTTCGAGCTAGCGCTGGGGACTCTGTGCTGCTGCAGTGCCACTTCCTAGACCTGGAGAACAAGGGCTGGACCGTGAGCAAGGTGGACTGGATACACAAGGCAGGGGCCGGCACTCAGGTGGGTCGGGATCGGGGGGTGGGTGGTGGAGGGGGACACGGGGCTGTGGCGGGGACTGTGGGGAGGCAGCTCTGGGGAGGATGTGGGGAAGCCTGTCTGCCTGGCCCGGACCACGAGAGGAGGAAGGTTCCACGAGGGGAGGAAGGTTGCCTGTGTGGTGGTGGGACACCCCGTGGCCCCAGGCTGCAGGGGAAGCACCGCTCTGGGTGGGAGCCGGCTCTGTGAGCAGCAATTGCTCCGTGGGGAGAGGGAGAGAGCAGGACTTGAGGGCTCTCGAGCAGGGAAGGCTCACGGGGCAGTGCCTTTCCACTGGGCTTCCTTGACCTGACGCTGTCTGTGCCCTGGCAGGAGGAGGTGGTGTTTTTCTACTACAGTAACCGGGGGGTCCCTGCGGGCCGCTTCAAGCACCGGGCACAGTGGGAAGGGAGCCTCTCCCGCCGGGATGGCTCCATCCGGCTGCGGGACCTGCACGTGAACGACAGCGGCACCTACGAGTGTGAGATCCGGCTGCAGCTCAACAGCAGCATCTTCAAGAACCGCACGGTGCTGCACGTCAGTCCCCCGGCACAGAGAGGTGCGTGCTGTCCCTGCCACTGCTCCCCTGCTCCCTCGTGCTGAGGGGCTGCAGAGACCCTGAAGGCTCTCAGACCTGCTGCCACGGCCCTCCTGCAGCAGGGCCGGGGTCCCCGTGGTGCCATCCCTGCCTTGGTGTCTCCCCAGAAGGACGAGGGGCAGCAGGTGCCCAGGAGGTTGCACCCCTGAGAGACTCCGGGTTTTGGCCGGCGGTGGTGGGCTGTGGCTGTGTGGCCGTGGTGGTGGCGTTCCTGGCCGGACTCTGCGTGAGGAAGAGGTACCAATGCTGGCTCTGGGGTTATGGGGCTGAGCAAAGCACCTCCCTGTGCTGGTGTCCCCAGCCAAGCATCACCCTGAGCTGCCCCGTGCAGGGCAGGTTCCCAGATATGAGGGTTCAACTCCCCCGGTGTGGGGTGCAGGCTCCTGCTGCCATCTAGTGTCACTCTGCCCTGGCCAGTCCCCCCTTGGCTCCCAAGCCTTCTGGGCTGGGCCAGCAGCAAGGATGGCCTGGCTGAGGCACGTGCAAAGGGATTCCAGTGTCCTGGGAGGGGGAGGGAGGGCCAGGAGGGGCAGGCAATGCTTCTCACTGGAGATGACACTGCTGTTGCCTTCCCACAAGGTTTGCAGGCAACACAGCCCTGGAGAGGATTGGAAACAGCAAGAGCAAAGCAGAGGTGAGAGCTGGGGCTGGAGGGAGCACTGAGGTCGGGTGTGTGGGGAGGCCAAGGGAGGGGATCCCACGCTGGCCAGGCACGAGGTGCCATTCCCTACCCAGACACAGCCGTGGCTCTTGGTGCCTGCCCTGTGAGTGGGGTCAGGCAGCCCTTGTGTGTTTGGGGACTGCCCAGTTCCAAACATCCCAATTCCCCCTTGCAGGAAGCACTTTACTGCTCAATCCCTGGAGCTGAGATACCCAAGGCTGAACAGGATGCCAAGAAGAAGAGGAGAGCTGAGGACACCTACATAACCATGGTGAGGAGCAGGCTGTTGTGATCCCCCACATCACTGCCCCCTGGCCAGGGTCGTGGCATCCAGGCCTGACCCCTCACTCCCTGTGCCAGGCAGCAGCATCCCTTGCCCCCTTCCCCCTCCAAACAGCCCCTGGTACCTGTGGTGACACTCACACCCTGTCCCTTGCTCCGGCAGCACCCCTCCCACTGCCGGGAGAACGGAGTCTACGTGGAACTGTCCAAGAGGATGATCCCAACAGAATGGATGGGAGAGGAGAGACAAGGTGATGGACAAAGCCAGGAGCCCCACAGCAGACCAGAGCAGCCACTTCCCCGGGCTCCAGAGCAGGAGAAATAGCCGTGCTGGAAGACGAAGCCTCTTAGCCAGGTGTGTCCAAGACACCTTTGTCCCTTTGGGTGGCCAGAACTGGTGACACTTCACTGTGTGCTCCGTGCCAGGGCACTGCTGGGGCATGGCCCACCCCAACTGTCTGCAGAGGACGAGGGGAGACCTGTCCCTCTTGCTCCCTGGTCTCTGGAGGGGGGGACAGTGGGCACAGCCTCCATGCTCTAGCTTTAAGCCTGGTCCTGAGACAAGGATCTCCAAGGGGGGATATGCAGCGGGGGCCATTATGGTATTATTCTGGAGATAATAAAACTCAGGGACTCTTCCCTGTTCCTGTCTTTGTTTTACCTCTTGCTTAAGCATGTGATGTCCAAAAGCTGCCCGGCCCAGGGCCTGGGAACCCCTGCACCAACGTGCAGCCTCGCACAGGGCCCGGCTGGCCCCAGGGAGCAGTAAAGCCAAATGGGCCACAGAGGGGGGTCCCTTTGCAGCAGGACAGGGGTGGAGGGGAGCAGGACAGACCCTGCAGGCAGCGTGTGTGTGCTCATGTCTCCCAGCCCCTGGCCATGGGTGAGCACCCACCCTATACCCAGGACAGGCAGTCCTGGCCGGGGAGGAGCCCAGCACACCCCCCAGGCCTCCAGGGCAGCATCTGAGAGGGTGCTGGCGCTGCTCCTGCTCTATATATAGATGTTTGACACCTCCAGGTGCGGAGGGAGCGCAGGGACCCTCCACCTCCCACCACTGCTGAGACTGCAGCGCTGCTGCTCCTCCTTGGTTCACGTTGACACCCTGCTCTCTTTTCCTGGAGGGAGGCAGAGGGATGGGATCACAGCAGGAACCAGCAGCCCGAGCTGGTTTTGGGGTGTTGGAGGGTCACATGTGACCTCTGCTGCCGTTGTGGGAGCTGTTGTGGCAGAGCAGAGTGGGCTCTGCCTGCCCAGCGTGCAGGGGAACTGCTGTGTGTGCAGGGAGGGTGTTTGCTGAGCAGGGTTGCTGTGTTTGCCCTGCCACTCTGATGCCTTCTCTCCCAGCTGTCCTGTTTCCCCTCCTGAGGCTGGTCAGGTAGCAGAGCCCCTCTGTGTCCCTGTTGCCCCATCCCTTCCTCCCCAGGTGTGTAGGAAGCAAGATGTGCCCTGGCTCCAGGGCATCCCTTGCCTTTCTCCCCACTGATGCTGTCTCAGCAAACTCCCCCTCCCTGTGTCCCAGGGGACGAGAACCAGGGCACTGAGCAGCTGCTGTCTCTGCCTTTGGTCCCCATGAGGCCATGTCAACCCCTTCCTGCTCCCACCTCTGCAGCCTGAGGCCAGGCTTGGAGTCCAGGGCCCAAAGACTTCCTTGTCCGATGGTGCCAATGGGATCAAAGACTTTCTGCAGCTCTGTCACTGCTGGGCAGAGCTTCCTTGTCCCACGGGCTGGGTGAGCAGGGCTGTTGCTTTGGGAGAGCATGCTGCTGGGGGGATGGCAGAGCTTGGCACCCCTGGGAAGCGAGGGAGCTGCTCTTGCAGTGGCCTGGGAGAAGGGAGGTGAGCAGGAGAGCTTTTACCTGCTGCAGGTCACCTGCCCGTGGCAGTGCCACCTCCTGGGCACGCTGACCAGGCTGCTGTGCAGGCTGCCTCCTTGGGACCCTCTGCTCTTCCCAGCCCCCTCCAGGAGGGCATTTCCAGTGTTCCCGGGCCCAGCTGAACGGGAACTGTTGCCGTGGATGGTACAAGCGGGGCTGGTCGCCAGCCTCCAGCAGAGCCAAGGGGACACATCTGCACGGCCCCACTGAAACCAGGGGGGCTGCAGGGGCCGGGGGAACCCACCGTGTGGCACAGCCCGCCAGGAGAGCATGGAGCTGGAGTTGCCAGGAGCTGTCGCCTGCAGTTCAGGAGAAAATTTTTCCGCCCTCCCACTCCGCCGGCTGCAATCCACCAACCACAGCATTTACTGCTTTTTTTCGCCCCAGCTCCGCTCCAGCCATATTGGGCTGTGGAAATAAAGCGGCTCTAATGTTATATGTCACCTGCAAATAACCCGGGCGTTCGAAAAAAACCCCCTCCACCACCACCTCCAAAACCCACGCCACCACCACGTCCTCTCCACGCACAAAAAATCCTCCAAAAATGAGCCCGGAAGCCTGGCTCCCGCAGCCCACCTTGTTCCTCACTGGCCTCACCTTGCTGCTCTCGCTGGGTAAGTGTCTGACCGGATGCCCTTGCATGCAGCCAGCTGGGGAGGCACCCCCCTGCCTGGCCAGAGCCCTCACCCGCACCCCAGCCCGTGCCGGCGCGGGGAGCCAGCGCTGAGCCGCAGGGATGGGCACGGAGGTGGTCCAGCATGCACCCTGCAGAGAGCCACCAGCCAGGGTGACCTGCTTTTTGGGCAGGGTGGGGGGTTATGCTGCGCCTGCATCTTCTCCTAAAGCCAGCCGTGCATCCCGCTCGCTGTTTGCATGCCGGGGACAGGAGGGGGCTGCCGCGGGCACGGGGGCTGCGCCTCGCCGGGGAGGTGGTGGTGGGTGGCTGCGGTGGCTTGTGGCTGTCCTTGGGGTGGTGGCTGGCGGCTGGGGGAGCGGGCACCGGGCTGGCAGTGCTGCACTGGCCGGGGGGAGATGTGTCCCCTGCATCCTGCCCCGCAGCCAGCAGCATGTGTCAGCAGCTTTGGGTCGGTATCGATCGTGAATGGGAACGCATCACTTCTTTGAAGTGCTGCTCGCGCTGTCCTGGAGCTCCTGATGGGCTGCCTTACCCCTGAGGAGAGAGCCTGGGAAAGGAGGATACAAAACCTAGCGAGGTCTGCTTTAGAGGCTGCTGTAATTTTACCTCCCTGGGCACAGGGTGCAGCGTGACAGAGCGTTTGGGAGCCTGCGCAGCACCGAAGGACACAGCCTGGACGGTCGGTCCCGGGGGCTTTAGGGGCTTCTTCCCCCACTCCTGCTGTCCCCCAGTGCTGGGCAGTGGCAGAGTTTGGACCCACACACGTGGGTGCTCCCAGGGCACGTGCTCCCGCATGCTGGCTGCCCGTGAGGACCCTCTGGCTGCGGTGCAGCCCTGCCAGGCCGTGGTCTCCCCGTCTGGGGCGACAGGATTGCTCCTGGTGGGATCTCATCCCCCTGTAGAGCCCTGGGGGCACCCTGAGGGCACAGAACAAAGCCAGGTCACCCGATTGCAGGCACACATTGTGTGAGCAGTGCTCAGACAATGACTCCATGCAGGGACACCCCCCCAGCCAGGCCTGCTGGGACAGACCAGCTCCTGGCTCTTCTCTCCCACCCCTGAGAGGTTTTCTTGGAAGCATCTAAAGCTGTGATGGGGCAGCAAGGCTGTGGCACCGGCTCAGGACACTTCTTCCTTCCTTGGACGCTGTGACTCGTCCCCATGTGCCAGCTGTCCCCATCCCTGTCTCCCTGAGCCCCGTGGGAGCCCCCCCTGCTCTGGGGGTGGATGGAGGGTGCTCACCTCGGCTGCCAGCACAGCAAGGAGCATCTCCAGGGCTTGGCCATACCTCAGGGCACTCCCTGCCCCCAGAGAGCTTCAGGGTGCTGCGGGTTCACACCTTGCAGTGAGACCTGTGGCTTGAAGCAGCCGTGTCTGTGGCTCGGGAAAGGCTGTTTTCCCTGGCTGCAGAGCCTGGCCCCTTTCCTGCCCTGCTTGCAGGCGGAGCGGAGTGGCCAGCGGAGCAGCCTGGACATGCCTCCAGCTCGGCCGCAGGGCTGGACTCGGCAGCACCTCGGGAAGAAGGTTTGAGAGCAAAGAGCAGCAGCCCAAGGGGAGAGGTGAGGTGATCCGAAAAGCACCTGGTGGTGGTGGTGTCACTGTCCCCACCCTGTGGGATGCCACAGGCCCCCTTTATCGTCCCCTCCCTCCCAGGGCTCTCTGTCCCCATGTCACTCAGGGCTTAGCCTCGATGTTTGCAGCCAACTGGTTGCACAGGAGCCTGTCCCCTTTCCAGGCTGCAGGCACTGGGTCTGGGGTGCTGCTGGGGCAGGCAGCACCCCAGGGGAGCTGCAGGGATGGAGTTGAGCAGGTCACAGACACCCCATCCCTGCCCATGTCCCAGCTGAGTCCTGCCCTGGGAGCTGCACCAGGTACTGCCCCTGTTTCTCTGCCACAGCCAGGCTGGGGAGCAGGGACTGGCCTCGTTCCCCCAGGAGTGACCCAGATCTCACTCTGGTCATTCCCAGCTGGAGAACCCTTGCGTGGGCACTGCTGGGAGGGGGGAGCATCTGCATTCCCCCTGCAGCCCCTGGGGCCAGCCCTGGCAGATCCCAGCCCTCGCTGCCGTGCCGTGTCGTGCTGGGAACGAAATCTGATGAGCGCAGCCATAAATTTCAGGGCGGATGTGGCGCCGGGCCCCGTGTGCTGACGCTGCATCCAGCCCTGCACGGCGCTATGGATCCTATGGATCCTGCAGCAGGAAAGCCTCGGGCACCGGCAGGGCTGGCTGCAAGTCAGCAGGAGTCAGCGCCGGGCACGGCACTCAGGGGTCATTGGCCCTGGCAGAGCAGGGATGATGCTCTTCCTGTCCAACCAAGGGACTGTACCAGGGCTGGGGCTGCTCCCCTTGTTGCCTGTCACTGCTGTGTAAGGAAATCCCACTCCTGGCTGGATGCAGTGTGCACGGATGTGCCTGGAAGGTGATGCCAGGCCCCAGGGTGAGCTCTGTGCCCCTTCCTAACTCCTCTGCATCCGGCAGCACCCCCGGGACTGGGCATGGAGGTCATGGCCCCTCCCACCATCAGTGCCTTGAATGGCACCTCGGTGAAGCTCTCCTGCACCTTCAACTCCTGCTACAAGGTGGAGAACAAGCAGTTTTCCCTCAACTGGACGTACCAGGAGTGCAGTAACTGCTCGGAGGAGCTGGTGAGTCTCACTGGGGCTGGGGATCAGCTCCAAGTAGTCGTGTGTGTCCCTTGGGGTCCCGGGCAGGGCAGCACGTGCAGGGAGGGGGGTGCCCAGCCGGGGAGGGAACACGTGGGGTGCCAAGCACTGTCTCACCTCCTCTCCCTCTCGGCTGCCCAGTTCCTGCAGTTCCGGATGAAGATCATGAACAAGCAGCTGGACCGTTTCGGGAACCGGGTGGAGTTCACGGGGAACCCCGCCAAGTACGACGTGTCCTTCACCCTCAAAAACGTGCAGCTGGAGGACGAGGGCATCTACAACTGCTACGTCCTGAACCCCCCGGACCGGCACCGGGGCTACGCCAGCATCAGCCTGAAGGTGCTCACCGAAGGTCAGTGTCCCCTCTGTAGCTGCCTCGGGCAGGGTTTGCTCCCTGGCCCTGGGAGAGAGAGCCCTGCCCGCTCCCAGTTGCCCCCAGGGGGTGGTTGTGTGCCCTGAGCCCTTGCCCTGTGTCCCCAGAGCCCCCGAAGCACGACTCGACGGTGGCTGTCATCGTGGGTGCCTCCGTGGGCGGCTTCTTGGCCGTGGTGATCCTGGTGCTGATGGTGGTGAAATGTGTGCGCCGGAAAAAGCAGCAGAGGCTGAACACGGACGACCAGAAGACGGAGGAGGAAGGGAAGACAGACGGCGAAGGCAACCCGGACGAGGGCACCAAGTAGTGCCCCCCTGCCTGCCCCTCCCTCCTCACCCCTGTACAGCGTGACCCTCTCGATGTGCTTCCCAGAGCAAGGATTTCTGTCTCCCCAGAGCATCCCTCCCTCCATCCAAATACCCAACCCAGCCTGGAGCAGGGCGCGGAGAGGAGAAGGTCCCTGGAGCCTGGCCCTGGTGGGCAGGGCTGGGGAGGGGGGCTGAAGCACATCAAGGCTGCCCTGAGGCTGAGCTGGGACCAGCCTGTCCCTTGCTGAGTGCCAGAGTTGTGAGGAGGTGCTGGGGACAAGCTGGTGTGGGAGAGGGGGGACCGGTGTGGTCCCCACATACAGAAGGACTTGAGCAGGGGGTGCCAGGAGGGGCAGAGGGGTCTGGGCAGCCCCATGCCCAGTTGTCTGCACTCTGTCCCAATGGAAAACATGAGCTGGGGCCAGTGGCCCCCTGCCCCTGGGGCCATGGCTCGTCCCTGAGGTGTTCCTGCTGTGCCTGGGGCACAGGCAGTGGTGTTCCCATCCCCAGGAGGATGCCAGTAGGCATCCTGGTAGCTGCTAGTCTCCTCCTTGCAAATTCTGTGTGCCAGTGCTGAGGGTGCTGAGACAGAAAGCTCGTGTTCCTCAGGGACTGTCCCGGGTTGCTCGGAAGCTGAGGGCCAGGTAGTGACCATGAGCCCACACGGTGTTTCAGAGCTTTGCTGTGTTTTGGAACCATTAATGGCTCCTGGTTTGCAAGGGATGTACCCTTCTGCCTCCTGGGCTATTTTTGAGTCTGAGCATCTCAGCCAAAGGAGCTGGGCTGACTTTTTTGCGGTCTTGGGGAGGGCAATTGTAATGGAAAATGTTCTGTTGATGTGTCAAACTGAGGTGGTGGGGAGTGGTGGGGTGAGGCTGCTCGGGTCGAAGAGCTGCTGGAAGAAAGAGGAGATTTTGGGCACTTGCTGGGAAGGCACAACAGCAGGCCTGGAGTTAGGACATCTCTGTCACCCTCGAGCAGCCCTGTCATGCTGAGACTGCCTCCTCCAGCCTCCCTGCAGAGCACTGCACAACCCATAACTGCCACGGCAATGCACTGCCAGCGTGCCCAGTGCCACCTGCCTCACTGGCAGGTGAGCTGTGGGGGCTGGAGCACGCCAGGGTCAGGCAGGCAAGTGACCCAGGGCAGTGTCCCCTGCAGCACCACGCCTGGGCTTTCCTTCTCCTGTGGCAGGCGGGACGTGGGGCAGAAGAGGAGCAGAGCACGGAGCCACAGGGGACACTGCCCAGGGCCAGGTGCCAGGGGTCCTGTCACCCACGAGCAGCACTGCCAGGGGAGAAGGGAGACCTTTGCTGCGTCCCTGGGTAGGTGCCATGCCAGCAGTGCCACAGGCAGTGCTGTCAGCCCCGGGGTGAAGGGACAGCCGTGCGCTCCCTGCTCTGCCCCATCGCTTTCCGCCCCGGCCCCACGTGCCCTCCCCATCCCGCTCCACCCCGCTGGGCTCCCACACCGCTCCTCTTCCCATCTGCAGCAGGAATGTGCCGTGTCCCACACGTGGCTCCCCCTGTCCCGGGAGGGCCGGGCTGAGCCGCATTTCTTTCGTGCACTATATCCTTTGGATTGCAACTTGCCAATGCATCTGTATGTACATAGCTGTACACAGCAGAGAGAGTCTGCAAATATATATCTCTACACACAGGAGGGGCTGGAATCGCTCGTGGTGTGGCCTTGGGTTTGCGCCTTCCCGTGGGCTTCTCTTGCCAAGTGCTCTGCTGAGTGTAGGATGTTTTTATTGCTCTTTGTACAGTCAAACAAACAAAAGAACAACAAAACACAAACTTTGCACTCGATGCTTTTGTGCTGCTGCCTGGAGGGGCAGGACAGGTCCCTCATCTGCTCTGCCTGTGGGGATGAGCGGGCTCCTGTGTGGAGCTCCGTCCTGCTGGGGTGCTTTGGGTGCTGAGGGAGCCCAGGGCAGCCTGTGTGTCCACAGCTCCATCCCTGGGAGCTGCCACAGAGCCAGGGGCAGGCGGGGCAGTGCTGGGGGTGGGAGAGTGGCCAGTGCTGCCCCAGCCTTCCCACACCAAGACTTCAGGGGTGCTCAGCACCCACTGTGGGGACTCCAGCTGTGCCACAGGGACCTGTGCCCTGCCAGCTTCCCCACCTCTGCTCTGCAGAGAGCTGGGATTGACAGCTGCTCAGGGCTTGGCAGGTAAGGCTCAGCAGGCTCCAGCAGAGCCCGGGGCATGTGCTGGGTGATGGACACTCCTAACTGGGCTGCTCTCCCACTCAGCAATCCAGCAACGCCGTCTGGATGCTCTGGCACAACTGGGGCACATTTAATAGGCACATCCATCAATTTGCCCACCATGGAGACAGGAGGGGAGCTCTGACAGCCAGCCTCTGTCCTGCCTCTCCCTGCTGCCCTTCAACCAGGGCCGCTGAACACCGGTGCACCCCAATTCCACACACGGGCAGGGTCAGGCAGCTGCCCCTACACACCTGCAACCACCTCTTTCCCCAGCCAGCGCTGCCCTCCTGCCCTGCCTTACCCCCTCCCCAGCCCAGCTCCCAGCAGCAGGGTGACAGCCAGCAGTGCCAGGAGAATGGACTCTCCCAGTGTCCCTGCCTGCCCGGGCACTGTGCCCTGGACACCTCACCCTGTGCCTGGCCATGGGGTCAGCGCTGCGGAAAACTCCCACCTCCCCACAGCACCTCTCCCTCCCTTAGGAAGGGCACCCAAATCACCTCCCCTGTCCTGCTGACACAGTCCTGCAGTGCTGGGCTGGTGCCTGGGGGTGCAGCCAATTGATACCTGGCCCATGGCAGGGAACAGCTTGGCTGTGCAGTGAGGAGCAGCTCTCTGGAGGATAGCACGGGGTTATCACCCCACCCAGCTCTGGGGGGTCAGCCACAGGCAAAGGGGATGGGGGACCCACAGCTTGGTGCTTTCAGGATACCTCTTGGAATGTTGCTGGCAAAAAAACTCGTGAGGAAGGCGAGCACGGTGGGATCACAGAGGAGACCCCGTGGGACACGACAAGGGTGAGTTCTCATCACCACAGGGGACCAAGGGCAGTGACTGCAACCCCCCAGTGCTTCTCCAGAACCAGGGACAGTCCCTTTTACAGAGCACTAAAATTTCCTTGGACCAGGTGGAATTACAGGTGTTAAAGAGCAAGAGAAGGGTCTGGAGGTGATGGGGAACTCTGCCTGGTGCTGTGCTGAGAGCCCAGAGGCACTCTCCCTGGGATGCTGCCCTGCTCCTGGGGCTGGGAGAAGGGGACCTGGGAAGGGGACAGCCTGGGACTGTGAGCTCTGGGGTGCTGAGGGGTGTGAAGGGCAGCCCTGAAGAGATGGAGTGGGGAGGGTTCAGTGGAGGTGGCCTCAGGCTGTCGGGTCAGAAGAAACTTTCTCCTGGGACCCAGGAGGGTTACCTCAGTGATTCTTGCAGATGCCTCTGCAGTGGCTGCCGGGGGACACTGCTGCTCTTTCCCTGCTTGTTTAAAGGGCCCGTGAAAGGGGGTGAGGAACCCGTGCACCTCCGGAGGCAGCCGGCTCTGCTGGCAGGGGCGAGGAGGCAGCGGGCAGCACAGCGCTGGCAGGGAGAAGGATGCAGGGAGAGGGGAAAGCATTGTTCCGAGGGAGAGCTGCAGGCAGGGGAGAGCTGGAATGACAAAGGCAGCCAGGTACTCACCCGCAGTCTGTTTGCCCGGGACCTCTCAGCTCCCAGCCCGGCGTGTCAGTCCCAGCAGGACAGTCTTGCAGAGTCTGATCCCTGTGGGTGCCTCCTGCCCACTGCCGGCTCCTGGGCTGCCAGGCCACCTTGTCTTTTAAAGGTCACAGCCAGAGGACCTTGCAGTAAATATAAGGTGCTGATGGGAAGCTCTGTTCCAGCGTTGCCACCTCCTCCTCCATCGGCAGGAGGGCTCTGCCTGCTCCAGGTCCAGGAGCTCAGCATCCTCTGGCTCGGGGAGTTCTGGGAGGGGGCTGGGACTGTCCTCCTGGGGCAGCCCCTGGCAGGATGCTCCAGGGCAGCTGGGGCCAGCGCTGCGCCTGCTGCATTGAGCTGGGAGGCTGCAGCCCAACTGCTCTGCTCAGCCCTACCTGGTCAGCACCCACGTGGAGGGAGGCAGGAGCCCTCCTCGGAGAGCAGCAGCCTGGCATTTTAACCCTCGAGCTCCAGCAGTGCAAGGTGAGAGGGACTGAAGGTACATGGACAGCCACTGTGACCCCCTCCCACATGCTGTGAGCCAGCTGGCAGCGCCCCTGAGCCCTCCTTCCTGTCCCCCAGGGAGGTGACAGTGTCCGAGCAGAGGGTGCTCAGCTTCCCTGAAAGCAGACACAGTATCCTGGTGCTGGACTCAGCAGAACAAGTTTCTGCTGAGCCGCAGGAATGCCGGGTCCCATGCTGGACATCAGCACAGTGCCAAAATCCCGAGGCCAGCTGCTGGGAGTGCCCTTCCCGGCCGTGGCACCGCTCGCCAGGGCTGGGCTGGGGGAGAGCAGAGCCTTTCCCGGCCCGCGGCAGTGGCAGATGTCTCACGAGATCAGTCGGCCGGGGAGAGCGGCTGGAACTGCCAAGTGTGACAGCTCCATCAGGCCCTGGTGACAGCTAGCATCCCACTGAGCCCTGGGCCGTGTGGGCACAGCTGGCCCCGGGTATGCAGGGCAGCGGGCTGTGGGGCACAGGGGCTGCTGCCTCTGCAGAGATGCTCAGCAGGGAAGTGTGGCTGCAGGAGCGTGTCAGCATGGAATAACTGGGTACACACCTCCCCAGCGTGCCCCATTCATGCCAGTGCTCACAGGAGCTCTTTTGTATTCAGTGGCCAACCCTTGCAGCCAGGCGGTGCTGCTATTCCCAGCCTTCCTGCCTCCAAAAAGACTTAGGGCTCTACTGGAGGGATTCCTAAATGACAGCTCGGCCAGGTGACAGCTCGGCATCCTAACTTGACCCATCATTTTGGAAGCAAACTTCGCAGACAGGTGAGCATCCCAGGAGGGGGTTCTTCACACCTAGTGGCCTTTCCCTGCACCAGGGCAAGGGTGCTGCTGTTCCAGGTCCCCAGTGCTGCAGGTCTCCGTGGTCTTGCTCACTGGATACTGGAGATTCCAGCCTCAGACTCACCTGCACCTGTGACTCCGGCCCCAGCAGCCATCGTGACAGGCATCATTTGCAGGGGTAACAGGCATCCCTTCACCCCTTCAGACCTCTCTGCCTCCCCTCTCACAATTTGTGATGCTCCAGCAAACGCAGTGCTCCTCCTCCTGCCTTGGCACAGTGCCTGCCTGGTCACCCGTGCCTGCAGCTCCGCTCACCTCTCTGCATCCATCCCCTCACTGCATCCATCACCTCTGTGTATCCATCCCCTCCCTGTATCCATCCCAGCCACCCGCCAAGGCACCTTCTGCTGCATCAGCAGTGCCGTGCACGCCGCTCCCGCAGCGCCGGCTGCCAGCGCTGCCCAGCCCCGCTCTGCCTGTACTTTTCCTGTCTCTGTTGCCAGCTCTGCAGCCCTAATGCCTCAACCCACAGGCACTGCTGGCATCCTCTCAGGCTCCCCTGGGACGTCCCCGTGCCCTGCAAAGCCTCCAGCTTTCCCTCTTCCCTCCTGCTTTGTGCTGCTGGCCAGGTGGGCGGGAGAGCGAGCTGCAAAGGGGCTGGAGTGGGGATGAGGAGACCCAGCGTGCCCTGAAGGTGACAGGTCGTGGCACCCCGGACACGCAGGCAGCATCCCTGCAGCTGAGCTGCTCTCACACCCGAAAAGAAGCAATCCAGTTTGAGGAGCCATGCTGCAGTGACTACCAGCAAGGGAGGTACAGCCTCACCGGGTCCCTGGGATGAGCTCTGCCGGGACATGTGCCGTGTGCCACCAAGGACTGCAGCCCCGAGAGACGGTCAGTGCTGTTCCTGCTCCATGAGTGTGGCAGCACCTCCCCCCCTTCCCCCCCTGACTGTTTTGGGATGTGTCACCTCCTGCAAACGCCTGCTCTGCACAGGGCTCGGTGTCTAATGGACCAGAGGTAAAGCTCTGCCCGAGCTCCTAATGGAGGTCCCCCACCGCCACCTCTCAGGCTGTGGTCGGCTCAGGGCAGCTCTAATGGATGTGGCGGCGAGGAAAAGGTTGCTGACACATGAACTTAAGTGCAGCCAATTATTCTGGAACAAGCTCACGGTGAGGAAAATAAGTTCTCAAAGTGTTCCCTTTGGTGCAGGGTGGGACCCGCTGTCCATCAGTGTCTGGCTCTGCATCCCCACCTGTGTCTGCTGCCTGCCTTGGGGCTGGGAGGTGTCTTGGGGCTGCAGGGCAGAGACACGTGTGCTGTCACTCTGCTGAGCTGCCCCAAAGGAGAGCTGAGCCCCAGCCTTGTCCTGCTTTGTTGTCCTGCTGGCAGCAGCAGGGAAGCCACCAGCCCAAGTGGCACTTTGGCCCCTTCCAAAGGTCGCCCAGGGCAGCACCAGCCTCGCATTCCCAGGCCATCAGAGAATTGTTAAGGCTGGAAAGGCACTCTGAGATGATCGCATTCAACTCTTATTCCAGCACTGCCACAGCCACCACTGAACCATGTCCCCAGGTGTGACATCCACATGTTTTTTGAACTCTTACAGGGTTGGTGACTCCAACACTGCCCTAGGCAGTCTATGCCAGTGCTGGACAACCCTTTCCCTGATATTCAACCTAAAACTCCCCTGGAGCAACTTGAAGCCATTTCCTCTTGTCTTGTTACCTGGGAGAGAGAACCCGACCCCCACCTGGCTCCACCCTCCTGTCAGGGAGATGCAGAGAGCGAGAAGGGTCCTCTGAGCCTCCGCTTCTCCAGGCTAAACAACCCTCACGCATTTTCATGGACA
>NW_021940545.1:6050421-6055183 GCF_001715985.3 Manacus vitellinus
CAGCGCTCCCGCGGCCGGCGCTTCTCCTGCGAGCACTGCGGCTGCAACCCCGCTTTGCCCCGCTCCTGCGCTGCCCGTGACCGGGGGATGGCCGGGGGAGGCCATGCACTGCTTCAGCGCCAGCACGCCCGCCGACAGGTCATTGTCTCAACAGTTCATTTTGTACGACAACCATTCGCATGCGCTTGGCCCCCGGCGCGGGGACGGACCCCGCGCTGCAGGGGCCGCTGCTTCGGAGCATGATGCCCAGCCCTGTGCCCGGGGATGCCCGAGATTCCCCCGCCACAGGGTGCGGGGAGGTGCTCGCAGCCTCCCCTCCCCACTGCACACCTGGGGCTGGTTCCAGCCTCCCGCATCAGCCTCACGCACCCGCTGCACTCCTGCTCCCGCGGGTCATCCTCGTGCCAGCCTGGAAACAAGGGCTGGATGTGCAGCGCTTGCTACTGGGAAACTCCCTTGGGAGGCGTGTTAGAGGGCATAGTTCTTGAGTTTAAGGGAGCTGGAGACGCAAAAAAGGCATGTAAGTACCTGACTCCCTGCAGGATTTGGGTGGCAGCGCCTGGTGCCTCCTCAGACAGGTGCAGTGCAAGCTGCTTGGGGCATGGGGCTGGCACTGGGGTGCTAGGAGAGACTTGGAGATGCTGGAGACCACTCAGGGATCTGGGGTTCAGGGTGTGGAGGTGTGAACCCCGTCCCACAGGTCGCTCAGGTGGGCTGGGAGCTGGTGAGGGAGGTGGGAAGGGGAGTGCTGGGCAGGTCTGTGTGTGGGTTTCAGGAATGCCGTGCTCCTCAGGGAGTGGCAGCGAGCTCCTGGCTGCACCAGGGAGCCACGGCATGGCCCCTTCCATTGGTCCCAGCCCCACAGGAAGGGCAAGGGCCATGTGTCCTGTTCCACAGCACCTCACACCTGGGCTCCAGCTGGCCTGGGAGCTCCTTCCTTGAATCCCTCTGGAGAGGAACCTGGCCAGCCTGCCAGGCATGGCTTGTGCCTGTGCCAGGAGGTCACGCTGGCTGCTCTGGGCAGTGAAAGTTTTTGCAGAACAGCTTTCCCACAGATAGTGGTCCTGGGTGAGCACGTTGCTCAGTGGCTCTGGGACCCCTCACCAGGGGCTCACCCACTACAAGAGCAAAGAGCAGGCAGCCAAGGCAGGAGTGGCTGCTCCCCGCTTTCCTTTGCCTGTCTCTGAGGGAATGCTGGTGCCTGCAGGCATGGAGGGAGCCTGGAGCCCCCGGGGGTGGGGAGTGTGGCTCTGTGCACTGAAGGCTGGGGTTCTGGTGGTGCAAAGTGCAGCAGATTTGGGCATATGGAAAAGTAACACTGGCAGCTGGTGTGTGGCAGGTTCAGTCAGTGATCTCCCAGCGTGTTTTCCTCTGTGCTTTATTTAGTGGTAACATATCAATTTTGTCTTCCTGAGACCACAGCGTGACAGGAACAAGGTCAGCCTCAATTTACCCACACATTCAATTCAGATTATGTTCATGACGTTCTAACAGTGGCAGACAGGATTAAAAGTGTTACAAGCTGCAAGGAATCATCTTTCCTGTAAGTAAGTGTCCGCCTGCAGCACCTTGCCAGCTCAGACACACCTGCAGAGATAGGCATCCCTCTGCCAATTCCCACTCCAGGCAGCAGCACGATTGCCCCCGGGGCACTCCTGCCTGTGAAGTCCCCTCTGTAGCATCCCCGGGGCTGGCCTTTGAGCCTGGCAGCTGCAGGAGATTCCATCTGGTGGGGAGCCACTCCCTGACGTTTGCCACGGCCTCTCGAGCAAAGCGAGGAGTGCTTGTGTGTAAAGTTAAATAACTCCTTCCCTGCAGTGCTTGCAATGCAGCACTGCAGCAGGGCCCGGAGCCCAGGATGCAGGGCTCTCGGGCTTGGCTCCGGCTGCGACGTGCCTGGGGAGTTGTTAGCACCGGCATGTGTGGGAGAATAAATCAGCAGCCAGGCGGCTGCAGAGAGATGGGAATCTGAGGCTGAGGGCGGTGTGTCCGAGTTACGGTGTTGGAGGAGCTGGGGATGGGCTTGTAGCTGTGGAAAGGGCTGTGTCCCCCCTGGCTTTGGGGTCAGAGTGCCCAGGGAAAGCTCCACAGGGGTGGCTGAGGTCTGGGCAAGGGGAGGACGATGCTTTGCTGGGCTGTGTCACATCTCAGCCACGTCACATCACACAAACGGGATGGGGCTGTGGTGTGGTGGGGATAGAGAGCGGTGCTGCCCCTCTGACCAGGAGCAAAGCATCCCTGTGCCCCCGGAAAGGATCTGTGTGGACACTGCCCAGTGCACAGGGGTGTGATGCCAGTCCCCGTGTGGCACCCCGCGAGCTCAGAGCGGCAGCTGGGCTCGTACCTGCTCTTCGGTGCCTCTCTCCCTGCCTACGGGGAGGTGAGGGGCAGGAGAGCTGCGTTCTGCAGTTTGAAGGTCATCTGCCAGCTCCAGAGGGAGCCGAGGCTCCCGGCTCCCAGGAGTGAGGGTGCTGCTCCGGAGGGTCACCCCGAGCCGTGCGGGCTGTGGGAGGGACGGCGGGTGGCAGGCGGCCAGGACAGCGGCGCTAATTACTGCTCCAGCTCCTGCCTGGAGAACAGAGCTCTGCTTTGCTTTGGCTTTTGTCCTCCCCCTTTAAGGTTCAGCCGAAGGCCTGTGGATAACATGCAAATCAGGGCTTTCATTTGTGCGCTTCACTCGTGGTGATATTATGGTTCCCTTTGAGCCCGCGCTGCCCTGTGGGTGCCAGCCAGCCCAGGTCCTTCAGGAGCAGGTCCCCTCTCTCACTGAGCCACCCTGGTGCTGGGGACAGGCACCTTCACTCCTGCCACGGCAGCCTGCCCTGCCAAAGGGGACGAGGGGTGACAAACCCGTGCCCTCACTCTCTCCTCCCCTCTCCCTGCCAGGTTTGCACGTCTTCGCCATTGCCTTCGCCTTGGAGGTGTCGGTGGGGAAGACCAACACTGTGGTGGCTCTGAATAACTCCAACGTCCTGCTGCCCTGCATCTTCACCACCTGCATAGGCTTCCAGGACCTGGTCTTCACGTGGTATTTCAACTCAACAGAGCTGGTGAGTGGCTCTCCTGGCTTTGCCTCTCCTTTCCTGGCAGGTCCTTTTGTCCTTCCCTGGTGCAGACCAGCACTGTAGTTCTCAAAGCTCCCTTTCTCCTTCTGCTGGGGCTTGTCCCCCCCCATCTCTCCAAGTGTCACCAGCTCTGGGGGGGACAAGGCTGTGCAAACAGGGAGACTCAAATACCCCAGCACGTCTGTGCTTTTGGCACAAAGCTGTTCTACATTTGCTGCTGCCCACAGGCTCATTTATTTTCGTAAATTAGCTGTTCAGGTGCAGGTCTGCAGTTTGGGCAAAATATGGTTAATTTTCTCCTCCTTCACTTGCTCTGTAATACTAAAGCTTCTGTACAGATTTGTTTCCTGCTGGGAATATTCGGCTCCTCAACTCCTTAGCAGGAGGGCTGGTTTGGAGCAGCTCTGGCCAGCAAAAGGGCTCTCTCTGCCAGGGTTTCCCCCATGTTTTAGATGCTCTGCACCATCGCTGCAGAGCAGGTCAGATTAATCTGCTGTCTCCCAGTAGGATGTGCAGCAGGTCCCCCTCCACAGCCACTCCTGCTTTAATGGGGTGTCCTGGGACTGTGCGTGTCTGTGTGTTCGGAGCTGGGGCAGGACATCCCCAGGAGAACTCCAGCCTTTCCCAGGAGCCCAGCTGACCCCACGCCCTGCACCCCTGCAGATTTACCAAGGCAAGATAAAGAACAAGGCCACGGAGCCCACCCTGGTGACTCGCAACCCGCGGGTCGACTTCGTGGGCTCGACCACCAAGAAGGACTACAACATCTCCATCGTCCTGAACGGTGTGGAGTTCAGCGACGCCGGCAAGTACACCTGCCACGTCAAGAACCCCCTGGAGAGGGGGGCACAGCACAATGCCACCATCTTGCTCACCGTGGTGCACAAGTGTGAGTGCTGGCCAGGGCTCCCCAGAGTGGCGCTGGGGTGGTGGAGATGCCAAACTCTGCGGACCCCCTCCTTGGCTCACCGTTGTGGGGTGTCTTGGAGGTGGTTGGCATCCCTGAAGGGCAGGGCTCGTGCCCCTCTGTGCTGTCGTGGAAGGGGTAGCTGCCTTTTTGGGGTGGGATGTGCAGCTGGGAGCTCCCCACTCCCCTCCCGAGCCCCCTCAGCTCCTTCTCTCCTGCAGTGGTGGAGACAGACAACACTGTGACGCTCATCATCGTGGGCGTCGTAGGGGGGCTCATCGGCCTCCTCATCCTCTTCATGCTCATCAAGAGGGTTGTGCTGTTCATCATCAAGAAGACCCAGGACGGGAAGTGAGTGGGGGGTGCTGCCATGAGCTGGGGCCGTGGTGAGAGGGGTCAGGAGGGGCCGGGGGCAGTCAGCTGGCCGTGTGATTTTCCCACAGGAAGGAGTGTCTGGTGAGCTCGTCAGGGAATGACAACACCGAGAACGGCCTGGCCGGCTCCAAGGCGGAACAAAAAGCACCACCAAAGGCATGAAGCAGCAGTGCCCCGAGCCCAGCCCACCCCGCAGGGGGAGTCTGGGCAGGGGACGAGCCTTTCCCTTTTGTTTTCTTTCCGAACTGCCAACGCTTGAGACATGTTTTTCTTACACACGTGCCTGCAACCTGCACTGCTTCTCGGAGAAGGCTTCGGCTGCCACGGGGACTGGGAGCTTCTCGCGCGCTCGGACTGGGAGGCTGCTGGGGCAGAGGGAGCCGCCTGCTCCGCTCTGAGCCAAGGCAAGAGGGTG
>NW_021940545.1:6055749-6058251 GCF_001715985.3 Manacus vitellinus
CCCCAGGCAGCCGTGCTGGGAGCACTCCCTGGCTTTGTGCTGTCCCCCTCCCCTCTTTCTGAAGCTCGGCACTCAGAGCAGCCATGCTCTTGATGCTGATGCCAAGGCTGGACTCGTTACGTGGATATTTTTGTATCAGACTCCGGTGGGAAAGCAGCCGATTGTGTTGCCCTTTCACCCAAGGAAAACTGTGGCATCCATCTGCCACGCAGGGAGGGGGCACAGTCGGGCCCTGGCGAGGGGGGCCGGGCCAGGGCTGTGCCACTGGCCCACTGGGCAACCTTGGGCAAGTTGCTCTGCCTCTCCATGCCTCAGTTTCCCCATCTGTAAAATGGGGATAATAATATTGCTCTACCTCACGGGGTGGTTGTGAGGCTTCCGTGGCTAACGTTGAGACCCTGGGATGAGAGGTGCCACAGAAAGCCAGAGGGTCTTTGTCAGTGGACTCAGGCAACCCAGCCCCCTTCCCAAGGGTGTGAGACACGAAGTGAATGAGCTGATTCTACAGCTGAGATTGACAATGTCCTTTGCAGTGTGATTTGTTCCCTGTTTCTCCTCTTTGTGGGTGTCTGACAGTGAAGCTGCAGGACAGGCAGCTCCCCATCCCCACTCTAATTTGGGAATCACAGCTGAGCCATGACTTCCCTGGCTGCAGGGGCTTGTGCCCTGACAGAGTTGCCAGAGTGGGAGGCAGGTGAGGATTTGGTGGGCCAGGCAAGAAAGGAAAGGCTGGGTGCTACCTTCTCTGGAGATGGTGATGTGGAAGGCAACTCGGAGCCTTTGCCAGGTGCACAGCAAGCTGACCACCCCAGGCTGGAGCAGGGCCGTGTGCTGGGACAGGGGACAGGTAGTGGCACCTGCCCCCCGAAGGTTCCCTTGGCTGCTGGTCAGACGTGGGAGTCGGGATCCTGGTCCCCTCCCTGAGGGTCTGTGGGACCCTCAGGCGAGTCAGTTCTGTGCTTCAGGTTCCCCATCTGTGAATGGGGGGCAGTGAGCCTGAGTCCCTCCGGGAGGTGTGAGGTGAGGTGCCCTGCGTGGCTGTGCCATGGTCCTGGGGTGGAGGGCACTCTGATGCCTGGTGTTGTGACCTGGGGTGGAGGGCACTCTGATGCCTGGCACTGTGACCTGCCACCGCCGTGTGTGCCAGCCCAGGAGGAGGTGTGAGACCTCCCAGTCATCCCAAGAGAACCCCCGGTCCGTCCTTGGAGGAGCCCTCCCGTGGGAGAGGACAGCGAGGGGAGGGAGGGAGGGAGGGAGTTTTTTTAGAGAACTATTTTTAGCTGTCCTAACCTGTTGGCCTTTTTTAGCCGGTGTGTGTGGACGCAGCTCCACTTCCTGCCGGATATGCAATGCTGCACTATGCATGGATTACTCCTCTGGCTTGATGGAAAGAGTCCACATAAGCAGTTTTTGGGAATGTAACTCCATATGCACACGGGTGCTGCACGCAGAGCAGGGGCCCCGGGGGAGCGGGCTGTCTTGGGGGCTTGTGCCAGCACCAGCGGGGTCCCTGCTCTCCCTGGGGCTTTGGGGGGTCTGCAGAGGCGTTCCAGGGCACACTGGGGGTGTGTGCTGCCACAGACATGTGTGTGTATGAGCATATGTAAATCTGAGTGGGAGGCACCTGCGTGTAAACACAGGATGTGTGTGCGACAGGCTGCGTGATGACTTAACAGCACATTTTTGCACTGTAGAGGTTTAGTTAGCTTTGCCTTGAATGAAATAAAGTTTATGTTTACTAGAGAAACTCGCTGTGGTTTGGGTTGCTGTGGGTGTCTTGTTTAGGTCTGTGAGGGGACTGGGTAAAAATGGCCCTGTGAGCAAGAGGGACAAAGCGTTCGGAGGCTGCGTGAAAAAACAAACCCTTTCCTTTAATGGGGATGTGGGGAAACTCTACAGCACAAACATCATATCTCTCTGTATAACAGGAGTGAGCTGACAGCAGCTTCGCCCCCCAGGAGCCATCCTGCCACAGCGGGGTCAGCACAGGGCAATAAATTAATCTTTCTCCGGAAGGGAGCTCGAGCCGGTCAGATTCCTTTCTGTATCGGTGGCTGTCGCTCCGAGCCTTTTCCTCCTTGGCTGGGCTCTGGCACCCTAAACCACAGCTGCCAGCGAGGGTTTGGGAGGCTCAGCTCACCTCCCGTGGCTGGAGATCCATGTCTTGGAGCCGAGTCAAGGGTAAAAGGATGGGGAGGGAGGCCTGGGGAGAGAAGCGACCTGTTCCGGCAGGTCTCAGAGCTCCGACTGCGGAGAGAGAGAGGGAAGAGATTCAAAGCTCTGCAAGGGCAGCCAAAACCAAGAGGAAAACAGCTGTGTCCTTAAGGAGACAGCTCAGCTGAAGGGGGCTGCCTCTCCCCCCACCAGCTGTGCACAGAGCAGTGGGGTTGGCAGGAGGGACTGACCCTGCGGACGGTGTAGATCCAGCCCAGGTAGGCACGGACACTGGTGTAGACGCCGGGCGTGCTGGGGGTCCCGCAGCCCTGGCCCCAGCTGACGATG
>NW_021940545.1:6059369-6094482 GCF_001715985.3 Manacus vitellinus
AGCCCGGAGGAGCCGCCCCAGCCCCGGGGAGGTGCCGACTCACTTGAAGCAGTGCGCGGCCGTCAGGACCCAGCGGGGGTCGATGATGCTGCCCCCGCAGATGTGCTCCCTCCTGTACTGCAGACTGACCTGCCACGGCCACGCCTCGATGGCAGCCGGGCTCCCGCCCAGCACACGCGGCGTCCTGATGCTCTGCCCGCAGTCTGCGGGCGTGGGGGCAGAGGGACACGTTAGGAGGGACAGGACGAGGGTCTGGCACCTCCCAGGGAGGAGAGTGTGGCTGGGGTGCCTCACCCCCACAACGCTACCATTGCCCCTCGTCCCCAGGCTTGCTGGAAGGAGTCCAGCCATCCCTGCCTGCTCCAGCCCACCAGGAGGATTGGTTTAATCAAGGTAATTCATCAGCAAAAGTAACCCAGCCAAGCAAGCTAGGTAAGTCTCCCTCAGGTGTTTCATTTCTGGAGGGTTTGTACTGGCTTAACGAGGTTAGCAGTAATTAAATCCAACTTTCCTCGTGCAAACACCGCGGGGAGTGGGAAGGGAAAGGGCTGGAAGCAAGTCGTGGTACTTACTGGAACAAAAGAGTGAAACAATCAATCCAGACAGGCATTTCCTGGAAAAGGGAGGAAAAGGGCTGGATTGGCTGGAGGACAGGCTCAGGTTCTGCTGCCGGGCACCGCGGGCTCCCCCTCGGGGCTCAGCGGCCACTTCCCACACGGTGCCCGCTCACCTGCCCGGCTCCAGCACCCGGAGGCTCCCGTTGTCCAGCACGACCTCGCGGGGAGGGAGGGGCTGCCCTGCGCTCACCTCCACCCCCTGGAAAGCGGGAGTGCTGCAAGACACGGGGGGCACGGGTCAGCAAACTCAGCTGGGCGTGGGACACAGGGACTGGCAGGGGACAGGCACTGGTGCCTGAGCACCTCGGGAGCCTGGATCCCATGGAAAAAAGGGGTTCCTTGGGATAGGGACGTGGGGATGCCAAAGGGGGAAGTGCCACATCCCTGAAGGGCCAGTGGCAGGATGGGGGGGGAACTGTCCACTGGGCCCAGGGCCAAGGACAGGAGCAAGTGAAGGAAGGGAGAGTGCTCCTGCTATGCAGAGGGGTGGGCAGGTGGCCCTGGGGGACATTTGGGACCTGTGCTCAAAGCCTCAATCCTTGACTTCCTGGAAAACACATCTTGGGCTTAATCTGCACTCCTAGAGGAGCTCAGACACCAGAACACATCTTCTTCCTTGTGTACACCTAACTTGACTCAAATTCTCCCCTAATCCAGGGGTGATGCCAAGCAGTTTCCCCCAAATTTCAAGTTTAACCAGCTGTAAGTGATTGCTGTTAGCTCAGGGTGGGGCACAAGGGGGACACAGGTGGATGATATGGAGCTTCATGGCAGCTGTGAGGATCCAACCTGTGCTGCACCCACAGCCCCAGCCAAGAGCTGCTGTCCCAGGCCATAAAGGGGCCCTGTGCCCACCCCTCCCCAGGTGAGTGATGTTGGCAGGGCACACTGAGCACAGCACTCTGCTTCCAGGGGAGGCTACCAGGGCTCTGAGCCAGCTCCTGTGTGGTGAGGATGGACTGAAACCATTAGTGCAGAGCTCTGAGTGCTCTGTAGGTAGTCAGAGCCCCACTCCAAAAGAGCTTTTATGGGAGAGGCACAGATAAAGCAGTGGGGTGAGGCGTGGGGAAAGCAGCCTGTACCTGCTGTAGCCCATCTGCTCACAGGCTGCCTTGGCCAGCACCAGGTCGAAGTGGTCGTGGCAGACACAGGACCAGGCTCCAGTGTTCCTGTCGAGCACCTGCAGGATGGATCTGTCTTTGGAAACGCGGGCTGGAGGCAGACACAGAGTCAGCTTCTGGGTGGCTTTAGCAGGAGAGCACTCCAGAGTTCTCACAGGGTGTCCTGCACTCACCCCCCACTGGTGGCCCCTCAGGGACCCACTGGGGACAGTTGGCCTCGTCCTCGCCCTGCAGACAGTCCACCTGCCCGTCACACACCCGCTGCAGCGGCACCAGCTTCAGGGGCTGTTTGCAGAACAGGTAGTGGTGATCCAGGTAAACCTTGACTGGAGGGAAAGGGGGGCTCAGCACAGAGCTCTGGCTGCTGGGCAGGCTCAGGGCTGGCATGGGGGGGCCCAGCAAGGAGCCAGGTCCAGAGCCACGTTTGCTGAGCCGTGGCCACGTGAAAGGAGAGGGAGAGGACGCTGGGAGCTGTACCCAGGAACCCGATGGCCACCAGGCAGGCGAGGGTGAGCACCACGGCCAGGACGAGGATGCCGACCCGCTTGAAGGACTCCAGCGTCCTCGGGGATTTGTGTCTCGTGCTGGGACCTGCAACACAGAGGAGCGTGGCCCTGTGTGGGCAGGCTCAGCCTGGCAGCCCTCACCCCCAGCCCCACGGGAGTTACCTCTGCCATTCAGCCGCTCCGAGGCCGAGTCCTGCAAAGCAGAGGGAAAACCAGTCAGCGAGGGGAACCTGCAGCCAGAGAGCAGCTGCAGGGTCTGGAGCACCGTGGGGAGCTCACAGCTCACCAGCCACCCCAGGAAGGGCAGCAGGGATGAGCAGGGAAACTGCCCCAGCCTCCATCCAGCTTCAGAGCTGCTGGGGATGTGTCCTGGTGTGACACCTGGGGTCACCTGCTGTGTTGTTCCCTTGGACACCACCTGTGCAATTCCAGTAAGTGTCTGTTAATATTACTGTCATTAACATGTCAGA
The DNA here is from genome assembly GCF_001715985.3 of Manacus vitellinus. Classification (NCBI taxonomy): domain Eukaryota; kingdom Metazoa; phylum Chordata; class Aves; order Passeriformes; family Pipridae; genus Manacus; species Manacus vitellinus. The sequence continues at coordinate 6,062,084 of NW_021940545.1, forward strand.
GGCTTAAAAAGTCATAGATGTTACAAAAGAGGCGCTTTCTGATGTGCCAAGAAACCCTGAGTCAAAATACCCACGCCTGCGGGGCTGTGGCACGCGGGCATGTCACGACGGGGGTTATATCGTCAGTAGGGTCAGGCAGCAGGAGGCACAGCCTGAGCTCTCCCCGAGAGGCTCCTGGAGCACCTGAGGAACCAGCCCCTAGGAGCCAGTGCTCCCAGGGTGGGGAGGGAGGGAGTGCAGGCTGTGCTGCTGCTAGGACACGCAGTAAACACAGCCCGGCAGCAGCCAGGGCTGGAGCCGTGATGAATCAGGCATTGATCCACTTGATCTCCTCACAATTACCCCCCTGTACCAACTTCTCATGGGAGAACTGCCCGGCTGCAGGAGGGCAGGTCCTGTGAGCTGCAGTGACCCTGTCCTCAGTGAGGGCTGGTGCTGGGCAAAGCCCAGAGCCCCTTTGGGGGGGTTCAGGTGGGCACCGTGTGTGCCTGTTGCCCTGTTTTGCAGCAGTGTTGGTGCCATGCTGTTGAGCAGCAGTGTGTGGAATGGTGTTCCTGCTCTGCTGAGACTGGTCCCTTCCATGCCCAGCCAGCCCCAGTGAGCTCTTGGCCTTTGCTGTTGCTTCTGGACTCTGCCACGACAGGTAAGAGAAGTTTTTTGCGTGGACAGAGGTAAGGAAGATTAAACCTGCTGTGATAAATCTGCAGATCCAGGAGGGTTTGGGATTTGGAAGCCTTTGGTCCCTGTGCCATCTCAGGGCTTGGAGGCTGGGACTTAGAAGAGCATTACAGTGGGACTGGGTGTGTGGGTGAGGGTCTGTCCTCCAGCCCAGGACAGCTTAGAGGAGAGGTGAGCCCTCCCTGCCTGGGTCACTGTAGCGGGGCATGTTCAGCCATGCACACCCCACCTGCCAGCAGGACTGTGCAGGTGAGTGCCAATCCATTATTGCTGGGCTCACCCACAGAGCCAGCTCGGGTTAATGTGCTGCTCCTTGGCTCGCTGCCCCTCTCTCAGCCAGGACATGTTGCCTCCCCATCATGTCCCTGCTCCGTGGCTTGGGTTGCCGGTTTTGGGAACAAGAAGTGCCTTTGCAGGCGAGGATCCTTCCTGGTGCTGTGGGCATGTGGCCGTGCCCCAGCATGCCAATGCCTGGCTCCTTTGAGGAAATGCCAGCGGCTTTTCTCCAAACAGCTGAGCTCAGCTGGCACCCGTGCCAGGTATGGGAAGGTTGTACCCGATTCCCCACCCCTGAATGGGCTCTGATCAGCTCCCGGGGGTGCAGAGCCTGGCTCCTGGTGGCAGGGAGCAGGAGAGCAGGGTGGGAAGGGGAATGTGCATCCTGCACCTTCCAGAGCCGCTTCTCTGCAGCCCCTGGTGCCCACAGGAGCCCTGGGGGTTCTGTGATGCTGCACATACACCCTGCAGTGCAGCCAGCCCAGGGCATGTGGGGCCAGTCCTTCCTCATGCTGACCTCCTGTGTCACTGTGGGCCTGGGCTGGGCATGACCTGGATAATGGCATCCTAACATGACCTGGATGATGGCATCCTAACGGTTCCCACTGGGAACAGCCCCGGGCCACGAGGGATCCTCCAGCCTGGGGGACACTGCAGTGGCAATGCTGCCCCTGCCAGTCCCCAAGCTGCCCATACTTGTCCCCATCACGTCATCCAGGCTCCTTTCCGAGGCACCTGTGCAGGTCTGGGACAGATGCAGGTGGGATAAGAGATTATTGATTTTTTATTTTTTTTTTTTTTGCATTTTCTTCAGTCCACAGACCTCCTCTGTTTCAAAGGGTTTCACACCTCGGAGCTGCCCAGAGCTGCCTCTCCACGACTCCTCTCAAACCCACACTACAGGCAAGAGCTGCACTGGTTAAATCCAAAGCAAGGCAAGAGCTGTGCCCACTCCTGCATGGAGTGGAGGCACGTGATTTCCTGGAGAACCCAAGGCTACCCTAACTAATTGAGCTCCCTTGCCATGTTCTCTCAAAGCACTTAATGCCACTATGGCCATTTTGTGCTGTGCAAATGCCAGCCCAGGAGCCGTGGAGTTCTGATGAACCTCCTCACCCACACCAGGTTGCAGGCTGTGCTGAGCTGTGCTTCTTCCCTCCCTCAGGAGCAGGTGGGCTGTTCCTTCACAAAACCAAGCTTCCCAGGGTGATTGGATTCCGAGGGTGACTCCTTGGCTGCGGGGATTTAACCCGTGGGTGTGTGGAGCTGTTGCTGCCGTGCAGGGGTGAGCTCCCCACCCTGGAGGGGATGATGTCCTGGTGTGTCGCTGGTGGAGGGGTTTGCGGTGCCCAGCGAGGTGGGTTGTACCTGTCTGCCCTCTTAGGGAAGCCTCTCCCTCCTAGGGAGGGACTGCATGCCAGGCTGGGTTTTGGTGGCCATGGCTTTGCTGGCAAAGGGCACTGCAGGCAGCGAGAGTGTCCCCGAACAGAGGGACCTGCAGTCCCACAGTGGGAGCTGCACTGCAGGACAGGGGGCCCTGGCTCTTACCCAGGTGGTGCCCAAGAACCAGAACCTTCTCGGGAGGGATGAGACTCCAGAAGGGCATGTTGCCCTTGTCATGCAGACTGCAAGACACACTGCCTTGCTTGTCTGCTTCCCGGGCTGGGAGAGGGCCGGGGCAAGCCAGAGAAACATGGGAGTGAGAGCTCAGGAAGGTACCCAGGCACCATATCTACCAGCCTCAGTGGGGTGTTGAGAGATGCAGGTAAAACCCTGCCCTGCCTGGATGCTGCCAGGGCTGGGGAGCTGCAGCTCTTTGAGTTTGGGCTGCCCCTTCACCAGCTCCTGGCAGTGCCAGGCTGGGAGTGTGGGGGGACAAGGGCTGTGCGGGGAGCCAGGGGCTGGGGGCAGAGCTGTCAGTGACTCACCATGTTCATCCAGCTCCAGTGTGGTCCTTCTGCCTGCAGAAATCCGGCCACCAGCAGAGAATCACAGAATATCCTCCAGTGCGGGGCACGGGCAGGCTGCGGGTGCCCCGATACCCAGAATCCGGGGCCGGCGATGCTCCCGCACCCCTGTGCCTGCTCTCTGTGCCCGCCCTGCGCTCACACTGGGGCAGGACCGCCCCAGCACTCCTTAAAACCCACAAGGGGAGTTGTGAAACAGGAATTCTGGTTTGTATTGTAATACAACACCGGTCTATCAGCAGCACCATCACCTGCTGTAATCTCCTGAGCATCTGCCACCGGGGGGTGACTCACCTGCAGGGCTGCTGTCACCAAATAGCTTATCAGAAGTGAACTGACTGATTTTTCCTGCTCCTCCTGATGATAAGGGCATCCACGGCCACCCCGCTCTTTGTCCGGCTCTTCCGCGTTGCGCGGGGTTGTTTTTACGCCGAGGTTTTGGTAGGTGGAGGAGGAAAGGAGGAGAGTTTATGCGCGAGGTTACCTGGCTCTCGGGTCACTCGGTCTGTGTGTCCCCGGGCAGCCCCAGGTCAGCTGCTCCTGGCAGTGCTGGGGGGGAGTTAAAGGTGAAGGAAGGGGGTGCCCGTGGAAGGTTGTCCTGAGGCTGCAAGGGGGAGACAACAGGGCATGCTCAGGGGTGGCCGTGCCCTCCTCTTGCAGCCCCCATCTCCTTGCAGAGCAGCTGGCCTGCTTGGGTGTATGTGTTGCATGAGCTGGGGCTGGCAGGGGTGTGTGGGAGAAGGGCTCTCACAGCCCTCAGCCCTGTTTTAGGCAGTGCTCTGCCTGCAGGCAGGTGCTGGGGGTGCTGCTGGAGCCATGCATGTGTCTGATGTAAAGATGGGCTACACATCCAGGAATAATCAATCCCTCTGGGATGGAGAGGCTTGGTTTAGCCTGGCAGGATGGGATGGAGGTTTAGGTGTGCAGGAGCTGCTCGCCCCAGCTGGCTGAAGGTGGTCCATGGGCTGGGCTGGGGTCGGGGAGGCTGCAGGCTGCCTGCCCTCCTCCGCACTCCCGTTGGAAGTGATGGGTGTGCAGGGTTTGCTGAGCAGCTAATTACCCTCTCCTTTGGTAATCCAGCTTTCCACAGGGTCAGGAGAGCTGCTGCTGCCAGGTGTGTGTGCTGTGCCAGTGGGAGGCTGCAGAGAGCCCTGGACCTGCAGCTCCTCAGACAGAGAGCTGTGCCATTGCTGTGCCATTGCTGTGCCATTGCTGTGCCATTGCTGTGCCAGCTCATCCCTGTCACAGCAGGGACCCTGCCTGCTCCAGTAGCCTGACCAGGGATCCTGGAATCCGTGTGGCTCTGCAGGTAAGGGGCACCCTCCCCACACTCATGCTGGGGACCCAGCCCCCTCAGGAGGTGTGGGGACCTTGGCTGGCTGTGCCCGCAGCTCCCGTCCCCATGGTCCATGTGATTCCCAAAGACTGTGGGATGGAGGGTGGGCAGTGGCACTGGCGGGTCCAGCTGGAGGGTGCCTGTGCTGCTGTGAGAGATTTCAGCTTGAAAACCCCCTGGTTTTGGGGCTGCAGCAGTGGGCAGCTGGGCAGAGCTTGGGTCCCTGGTGTGCCACGGTGGGCCCTGACAGCCTTCCCAGAGCATCCCAGTGCCAGCCCCACTGCCCTGGAAGGGAGAGCAGCCCAGGAGCATCCGTGGGGAGGGAGGTGGCATGGCAGGAGCGGCCCTTCCTCCTTTGAGGTTAGCAGGGCTTTGAGGAAGCAGCTGAGGTTTGCAGATGTTATGTCACAGCCCCGGGTGCCTTCGGGGCTTTGCTTCCTGGAGTGCGGCTGCATTTCCAGCCCTTCCCTGGCCTCCTGCACCCAGAGCCCCGGCATGACACAGGTTTCCGGGCATCCTGGCTCTGTTGGGGTCAGGCAGGGGTCAGGCAGGGCTGGCCCAGGGCTCTGTGTGGCCAGCAGTGTCCCCGAGCCACACATGTACACACCTCATCCCTGTCCTCTCCTGTCTGGCAAGGAGTGGTCGCAGCCTCTCCGTGTGAGCTGGGGACTGCCAGGACCTGGGGGTCTGCAATGCCCATTGTCCCCTATAAATCCCGCTGGCTCTGCATCCCTGCAGGTCTCAGGCATCGCCCCAGCTCTTGGCACTGAGATGCTCACCCTGGGGAGGGCTGCTGGGGGGCTTGGCCCTGCCCTGGCCACCCTGTGCCACTGGCACTGGGGTATGGTAGAAGCTGGGCCTGGCAAGGTGGCACAAAATGGGAAGGAATTCTGCCCCTGGATGCCCAGTTTGCAGCTGTTAATGGTTATCCCTGTTTGTCACTTCTTCCTGCAGCCACAGGAGGTGGTTTTTCCCTCTTTCCATGAGCAGGAGTTGATTTCCCACCTGACCCTGTGGTTCGGGACTTTGAGGAGATGATCTCATAGAGCTGTAAGTGCATTATCTCGGGAGATGTCTGACTGGGGGCAGCTGCTGGGGGACTCCCTGTCCCCCTGGGGTTCTGCACAGGGCCATAACCTTTGTGGGCATCCTCAAATGCCCAAGCCCCTACCGCCCTCCTTGCTGCTGGTCTTTGCCAGGAGGTTGCCAAAGGCCACGGCCACTCGGGCACCTTGCCAGCACTGGACACACCTGTGTACAGGGTGTCCTTGTCCCTTGGGCTCCCAGTGCTCCCAGTTCAGCCTCTTCCAGCAGTGGGAGAGCAGAGCTGCCCACACAGGCAGGCATGGTGCCCACCCCAGGGGGTGGGGAGGCTGGGCTGGGCACTGGGATGTGCTGTCTGCCGTGTCTGCTGCAGCTCCTCTGCTTTCTCCCCAGGAACCAGTTGGACCAGTGGGCGAGGGCTGGTGCCTGGCCTCGCTGCAGTGGAGGTGGTGAGGCAGCTGTGTCACCGGGAGAGGAGGGCACGGGCAGGACGTGCCAGGCTCCAGCACTCACAGGGCTCTGCTGCAGCAGCTCCAGCCCGGGACAGCCGTGAGCAGCTCCTGCACTCAACACCGAGATGGACCCCCAGAGAGGTGAGTGAGGGCCTTTGTCTCCCCTCAGGGGGCAGAGGTGGGATGGTTCATGGCATGGGCAGTGTTTTGGTGACCTTCCTCCCCTCTGCTGTCTGGGAGCTGGGGCTGAGGCTCACCTGCCATGGTGGCTCTGCCTCCAGCAGTGCTGCTCAGAGCCACCCCTCTGGGATGGGGGGATGTCTGGGAGGATGTCTGCTCCCGAGGGTGTCAGGGCAGGGATGCCTCCCACACTCGGCACGGGGCAGGGCCTGGGCATGAAGCCATCGTCCTCCCACTGGCAGTGGGCGTGGGGACAGGGCAGTTTCGGCAGCCACCTGATTCAGGGAGGCTGTTGCAGCACGTTCCTCCTGCCCCGCAGCTCCTGCACATGAGTCACGGCTGCAGCAGCTCCTCACCTCACCCCTGCCAGGGCCTGGGGTCCCAGAGCTCCAGCTCACCCTGCCCCAGCAGGAGCAGGAGGCACTGGCTGCCCATGTCACCCTCTCCAGGCAGGAGGGCTGGGAGAAGGGAGGGAAGGGGGGTTGCTCCTGCTCCCCTGCCGTGGAACCCGGGTGCTCACAGGCTCTGTGGCTCCCGGCTGGATCCCATCAGGTAGAGCAAGTGCTGCGGGTTGCAGGATGACCCAGGACCTTGCTCACTATGCAAACACTGTGACCACAGGGGAAATGTGCTCACTCCACTGGCATCTGCCTAAATTTAGCTGCTGTTAGGTCATCCCTTTCCGCTGCCTCCTCACTCCAGACTCTGCACGGCGCAGGATCCGTCCCTGTGCCCTGCACTGAGGCGCTGGCAGTGCTGTGGGACAGTGCCCAAACCCCCTGTGCCCTCCTGGGCACAGCCCCCCCAGAGCTGTCAGCAGAGAAGTGGATTCTCAGCAACTCTGCTGTGCTGGGCACCTCAACAATCCTGGGAGCGTTGGCTGGTGCTGGACTTCACCAGCCCCTGTGACATGGACGGGAGGGATGGAGTGGTGTAGAGCCCCACAGTGGTCCTGCACAGCCCCTTCCATGTCCCTGCACAGCCCCTTCCATGTCCCTGCACAGCTCCTGCCATGTCCCGTCCCAGCCCGGCGCTGGCAGCCCGAGGCTGCTCGCCCTGACAAGTGCATCCTCTAGAGGGAACTGCCAGCCCAGAAATGGGTCTGCCTGCCTGTGCAGGGCTGGCTGCAGCGATGGATGGCTCCCGGGGCAGCTGGACGAGGTGCTTCACCCCACGAGGGTGTGAGTGGGACCAGAAGTGGGGATACAGCGTGGTCAGGGTGGCCAGCTCCCTCCCCAGTCACCATCCCTCCTGCCAACTCGCCTGGGGACAGCAGAGGTGGTGGCTGTGTGACCAAGTCTCCATCACAGGGCTTTGGGGGTGGCAAAAATCTCTGTGCCACAGCACTCAACAACTTCTTCGTGGTGTGTAACCCTTCCCCACTGTAGGGACAGCACAGGGTAGAAGGTCAGATCCCAGCCATCCTATCCCCCCCAGGGGAAGATCAGAACCCCCAACCTCCCAGAGGTGTTTGTCTGCAGAGCCCCTTCTCCCTCTGCTTTGCAGGGGAAGAGTCCATCAACGTGGTCGGGGCCGTGCTGGGCATCGGGCTGGCCTTGCTGATCCTGGTGGTTTTTGGCTACACCTTCATCCGGTGGTACCAGAGGGGCTGGTGCTGGCACCGTGAGTGAGGGCAGGGCAGAGGGGACAGGTGGTGACGGGGCAGGGAGGGTTCAAAGGACAGGGCTGCAGGGTCTGGGGAGCACCCCTGACCTTTGCTGGCCCCTGGGAAACCTCCGTGCAGGGGCTCTGGGGCGAGCTGGGGACACGCAGAGGCGAGGAGGGCGATGCACCCTGATGTCCTGGTGCTGTCCCACTGCCTGTCCTGCCTGTCCCAGTGCTGCCAGAGACTCGCAGCAAAGCTAAGGTGGGTTTGTGGCATTATGTGGCTCTGACACCTCTCCCTCCTGCCTCTCCAGGGCCTGACTTCGTCTTCAACCTCTACCACACGCAGTGAGTGTTGCCATGGGGGGACCTGGGGTGGGCTGGCTGCTCAGTGTGCTCAGTGCTGAGGTGTCACACACCCTCACCAGTCCTGAATCCCCCACGTTCTGCAGTTTGCAGGCGCTGCCTCCCCAGTGTGGCTGTTCTGGGGGTCTCCACGGGGACAGTGCCCACCCTGCGGGCTGGCAGGGGCTGAGGGGGGGGGACACGGGCAGCTTGCTGACATCTCTGCTCTCCCCACAGCGGGCTGGGGTCAGTGGCAGTGGAGCTGGTGCCCCCATTCAGCATCAGTGGCTCTCTGAGCACCACAGGCAGGGCTACAAGCCGCTTCCAACCCGGGGGCCATGAGGAGAGAGCCGGGCTGCTGAGCAGGTAGGACATCACCCTGTGATGGGTGTGGGGTCCCCAGCCATGCATGTCCCCCCAGCACAGCCCGTGGGTGCCTCTGAGGAGCCCAGGGGGATGACAGTGCTGTGCCCCAAAGCCTCCCTGCTGCCTTGTAGCCCCTGGGCATCGCAGCTTTCCCTGGGATAGTCCCAAGGTTTTCCCAGCAGAAATCCTGTGGCTGTGGGGCTACAGGGGCTTTCCCCGGGCTCTGGTTTTCGTTCCCCCTGGACAGGCTTTGGTTTGCATTTCCTTCCCTGCTGTCCTTGGTCTGGGGTGGAACATGTGGGGAGGGACAAAGGGGGCTGGGGCTGGAGCCTGGGTGCTCCTGCACCGCTTCCTCTCGCTGCCTCTCACCCACCACCCAGCGCCAGCCAAAAAAAGCAACCAAAACCGGCTGGGGGGAACTCCTCCATTTTCACTTCTGTAAAAAACAGCCCCCTAAACATGCTGGATTTCTACTGAAATGGTAACGTAGCAGTTTCTGTTTTCTGTTTTTTAAAAAAGCTTCACAGAATAGCTGGGGTTGGAAGGGACCTCTGGGGACCACCTGGTCCAAACTGCCACTGGAAGAAGTGACACAGGAATGCATCCAGGAGGATTTTGAATGTCTCCAGAGAGGGAGACTCCACACTCTCCCTGGGCAGCTCCTCCATCTGCTCCCCAGCCACAATTCTCTTGCTGTCCTTCCCTGGCCATGGGCAGCACAGGAGGTGCCCGGGGCTGGCACTGGCACAGCCTCCCCTCGCTTGGGATGGAGGAAGAGGATGCAGCCTCATTCCAGGCTCCCTCATCACTCATCCCAGAGAAAACAACCACCCTCCCCACGGCTCAGAGACCTTCCAGCCCTCAGGACCAGCCACCTGCATGCCCAGGAGACCTGGGGCTGAGAGTGCAGGGCACCAGCTAAGGAGGACAGCCAGGAGCCCCAGAACTGGGTGGCCAGGTTTGTGCAACTGTGGAAAATGCTATGAAGAAATGGGAAATCTGCTCCAGGCCCCCTCCTCGCTCCAGTATCGGGACCAATGTGGGAGTTTGTCCCCTGCACCAATAGCGCAAGCAAACACCTCAGAAAGCCCCTGTGAGGTTTGTCCTGATTTTTTCATACCGACTGCCTTCAGTCTCAGCAGAGCAAGTGGCTGTGGAAGTGCCCAGAGCATGAGAGCAGCCGTGGGGAAGGTGCTGTGGCCACAGAGAGGGACCATTTCTACGCAAACTTTCCTCAGAAGGAGAATGAAGAGAAACTCGTGACTCCCCATGGCTGTGTGCAGGGAAACCAGTGAGGACAGAGCGGGATTTCCAGGCAGTCAGAGGGACTATCAGCACTCGGCCACCAGAGCCAAGCCCTGTGGTCTGCAGCTTTCTGGCGAACTCCTGGGTTTGGTTGAAAGGAGAGCTCTGGCTGCTCCTGTCGCCCTGGGTGCTGGCAGCTGGAGCCCTTGGTGGTGGGCAGGAACTGCCAGCACTCGGCACGGCGCAGGATCCGCCCGCGGAGCTTTGACGTCAGCGGAGCTTGAAAGAAAAACTAAAAAAAGGTCACGCTTAGTTTTGATGACTCCGTTTTCCAGAGGAAGTTGAAAAAAAAAAAAAAAGAAAAAGAAAGCAAAAAGCTCCAGCCCCCAATACACACGGAGGCCAAAGAGTTGGGGTCAGTGGAGGGACAGGAGGAGGTGCCCAGTGACCTCCACGGCCGGGCCCCGCGGGATGCAGGCACTGACCTCACGTGTGAGTAGTGCCACATCAGGTGTAACAAAAGGCAACCTGGCAAAGATCAGTGCCCTTCTCCTGCCTGCAGTGACTCATGCTTTCACCTGAAAAACATATTCCCCGAGGAAGGTTTCCACCAGCAGTTTTAATGGGACTATCCCACCGTGAAGGTTCTTGGAAACTACGTGACTCTTGGAAAAACTTCCCTGCTGCAATCTGGCAGCAGTCAGGTGTGTGGCCCGCGGTGAGTTGTTCCATCTCTTACTGTTTCCATTCTGACAGTAACTATTCACAGAATCACAGAATCAATTAGGTTGGAAAAGACCTCTGAGGTCATCAATCTAACCTATAACCAAACACCACCATGTCAACAAACCCGTGGCACTAAGTGCCACATTCAGTCTTTCCTGGTTTCCCCAACCCCTGGCTGTTATTTGTTCTGCTCTGCCCTGAGGTTCTCCTGTCCTTCCCTGGTGCTGTCCCATGGAATCCCTCTGTATTCCCTGCTGTCCCATCCCACCCCTGTGGAATAATGATGAGCAGTTCAGCTCCTTTTCCCTGCTGCTCCTCTGGTGACTGATCCCACAACACTGCCCTGGGACAACCACCCTGGTCCTCAGGTGTGTGAGAAGCTCTCAGTGATCTGCCCTGGTTCTCCTTTTGCAGCTGTGATGTGCTGGAAATGCTCTTCCCCACGTGAGGCAAAGGCACGTTGCCCTTTGCTGCTGGGGAATGTCCGTGCGTGAAAAGGAAAGCACAGCTTGACCTTAGGAGAGGATGAACAGACAAACGGCCCAAATAAATAACACCACATCCTTTGTATTTACAAATTAAATAGAATAAATAATGTCTGCATACAGCAGGGGCAGAACACAGCCCATAGTGTTAAGCAGGGCTGGCCTGGCTCATCGTGTATCCCGTAACCCATGAGACAGCCAGCACCCCGGGGCTCTGCCAGAGGGGCTGGATGCCAGAGGGTCTCTGTGGGGTCAGGAAAGTCCCTCGCTCCCTCCACGTGAGGTCAGCCAGGGAGGGAGCCCCGTGCTCCAGCAGTAGGGTAGCTGATGTCAGGCTGCCCTCTGCTCCCAGTGTCTGTGTTGTGAAAGGTCTGGATGTCATCGGAGGACGTCACCGGAGCTGTGGACATCAGCTGGAGGAGCCCAGTGCTGGCCAGAGAAAGGGGGAAGTGGAAACACACAGCTGGCCCCAGCCCCAAGGGTGGCCCTGTGCCTCAGGCTGGGCTGCTGAGGAGGGCAGACAAGACAGGATCATCCTTGGGAAACATCCTGGTGCGTATCCTTGAGCTGGGTGAGCCTCTCCAGCGCAGTCCATCCCTGTCTCTCGTTAGTGTACACCAGAGATCAGCTGGAGGGACACTCTGGAGGCTGTCCACACAGTCCTGGGGCCAAAGCAGCCCCAGCAGTAGCTGAGCAGGTGCTCCAGGGATGTGTCTCAGCCTGGCTCCACTTGGTTTGGTGTGTTAACATTCAGGGGTGGCAGTAGCTTATTGAGTGGCTGCTCCCCACGGGCAGTGGGTAGAAGAGGTAGTTGTGTCAGTGTGCAGGGCTGGCAGCACCTGTCCCCGGCCTGGGCACGGCTCACAGGCGGCTGTCCTTGCTGTCCCCACTGAGCAGGCTCAGGGGGTTCACTGGCAGTGTGAGCCAGTCTGTGCTGAGGCTGGAGGTGAGGGGCAGCGTCCCCAGGACGTCAGTGTTGAAGATGCTCAGGTCGAAGGGAGCTTTCAGGAGCTCAGGGCAAGCTTTGGAGACCAAGGGAGCACTTGGAGCCCCCCAGCTCAGCAGAGTGGGGGCTAGGGGTCCCACCTGGCTGGAAAAGTCCAAGGAAGGGGCTCCCCATGGAGCGAGGTCCTGCGCGTGGCCACGGGGATGCTCTGGAGAGGACTGCTTCAAATACCCTTTGGACACAGCCAGCTCGGAGCACTCAACACCCAGCACGAGGTCAGTGCCCTGCCCAGGCCCTTCACAGCCCGAGAGGGGCATTCCCTGGGCTGGGTCCTGCCCTGGCTCCACCGTGCCCCTGCCCTGCTGCAGGTACCCGCGGAACTCCACGGCCTCCTGGCCGGTGGCAGGGCAGAGCTCTGGCTCCCCTTGGCTGCTGTTCCCGCTGCTGGAGGAGCACGTGGGACCAGGGCAGGGGCTCTCCAAGCCCACACCGCTGTCGTCGCCAGTGGGCAGCTGTCGCCTGTAGCCCTGGGGCTCAGGGCGGGCGGAGCAGCTCAGTCCGGGGGAGGAGGAGGGGATGTGCAGGCAGATGCCGCTGTCGGTGCTGCTGCCGCTGTTGTCTCGGCTTCCCACGGGTCCCAGCAGGCACAGCCGGTCCTCAGGCCACACTGGGAGCCTCCAGCCCTGCTCCAGGGGCACCTGGGCTGTGCTAGTGCTGCTGTCCAGCTGGGGCTCCTTCTGGCACAGGAACAGCTGCTGGATGGGGTCTGTGTCTAGGCTGCCCAAGGATGGGGGCTCGTGCTCCACCCAGAGTGAGCTCTGCTTCATGAAGGACTTCTGAGAGGGAGAGAAAGAAGGGAGTGAGCCGGGCTTTGTCCCTCTTGTTGCTGGCTGCTCCTAGCACTCCCCAAGCCTGCGCCTGCCCCTCCATGCCAGCCACAAAAGGTACCTTACCAGGACAGACGGTGTCCTCACGGGTTTCTTTATGTAGGTGTGCACCAGCAGAGCCCCCAGGATCCCCAAAAGCACAATGAAGCAGGGGCTGAGGATGCTCGGGAGAAGCTCCACAATCCCTGCAAGAGAGGACATGTCCAGGTGAGGGGGACAGGCAGCATCCAAAGAGCACAGAGCGGCTGTCCTGGCGTGGACCCCGCCACATCCCCAGGGCCAAGAGGCTGAGGAGGGTCTGCATCCCTCCCTTCCCTGGCCCCCACTCACTGTGTCTCTGGGTGGTGGTGACACACTGCTCGTCGGTGCGCGTGGCAGGGACACGCCGGTTGGTCACGCCGGGCTCCACGCTCAGGCAGTACTCAGTGCCCCAGAGCAGGTTGCTGAGGGTGAACTCTGCCCTGGTCTCCACCACTTCAAACTGCAACAAGCAGAGCACAGGCTGGTACCTGAGAGCCTCCACCTCCTGCAGCAGGGCTGGTTCCCCCTCTTTCTTCCCCCCTCCTCCCCTGTCCCCTGGCAATGGGACATCTCCCCTCCCCAGCTGACAGCAGTTAGGCCCAAAATCCCAAGAGCCGGGGAAGCTGCTGCAATAAAACACGCAGAGAAACCTCTCTGCAGTGTCATGGCTCTGAGAAAGCTCAGCATTTAGTTTTACAGAAGAATGTGCTTTAACAATGTGTTTTTTCCACCTGAGCAGCACCGTGTGGGACAGACAGCATGGGAGCAGCAACTCATCTCACCGTCTTGTTGTCCTGTGTCCTCCTGACGTACACACGGTACTGCCTCGTGTCCTCGTGGATGTCTTTGTACCTCACAGTGACTTTCCCAGTCTGGAAGAGCAGCTGCAGCTGCACGTGGATGGTGTTGCCCCTCACGGAGAGGCTCTGGCCCGACAGGCGCAGGCTGGCTGGAGGCAAGTCAGCCGGAAGAGCACGTTAGGGCTGTGTCCTGCTTGCAGCACTGGACTGAGCTGTGACTGTCCCTCGCAGCCGGTGCCACCCATCCTCGCTTTGTCCCATCCTATCCTGCAGCCTGCCTGCCCTCCAGGAAGGTGTGGAGGGATTTATCCCTGCTCTCATTCATCCCACAGTTCTTCCCAAGTGGTTTGGCACCCTGACCTCACCATCCTCAGAGCCTCCTACCCCTGGCCGAGGTGAAGGCAGACCCCAACCTACCATCCTGTGGGGAGAAGGCGTTGGTCCTTTGCCACGAGGACGTGTGGTTCCCGAACACGGCCCTGACCCGGGCGTAGTAGCGCTTGTCGGGATCCAGGGTGTAGAAGGTGAGGTCGCAGGATCGCCTCGAGGACTTGGTGCACTCTGGGACGGCCGTCCAGGGGATTTTGGTGCCGTAGCTGCGGGGAAAAGCACCGGGGGTGAGAGCTGTGTGGGCAGCAGGGACTCAGCTGTCCCTTGCCGTTGGAGTCGGATGGCAGGTAGGGCTCAGCCCCCACGGCTGCACTCACACTTTGTACTCCACGTCGTAGCAGACGTCCCTGGGGTGGCCGTGTCCCGGCTCCCACTCCAGCACGTGCCACGTGGTCTCGGCAGCGAAGCGCACGCGCCGGGGGCTCACCAGCCCCTCACCTGCGGGACCCACGGTGGGCGTTGGGTGAGGCTGCACAGCCCCCCGTCCCACTGGTGCCCACGGGAGCTGGGCAGGGCCCTTGGGAGGGCTTCCTGGAGCGTCACCCCACGTTTAGTGCTGACCACTCGAAATGCGTAAGGATTTCCCTGGAGTTCTTTGTCCGAGTTTCAGTGTTTGCTCATCCCCATCTTCCCCTTCCTTTCTCTTTGGGCAGAGCCCAGCTCAGCCCAGCCAGGGGGTTCCCCGTGCTTTTCTGCCCCAAGAAAGGAGCTGTATTTGCATCCCCAAGCCCTGCCATTGGCCACGGGGGCTCTGTCCGGACTCAGCTTTCTCACAGCTGTGTTTGGGCTCTGCTTTCCTGTTTTGCTCATCTGCTGCCTGGATGAAACAGACTGTTTTCACACCTCCTGCCTGATTTCAGTCCTGTCACCTGGCAGCAAAGTCTCGGCTCGATAACATCTGTCACCCCCCGTGTGGGTTTCCCTGGCAGCTGCTGTCTGCCGGCAAACACCGAGCCCAGCAGCGGCCGTGGCACCTCGCCTGTGATCACAGCGCTGGGGACAAGCAAGGCTGGGGACTCAACAGCCTTTGGGCTCCCAACCAGCAACAAAAGGCAAGTGGCAAGCAGGGAGCCCTGCCGTGTCTCACTCCAAAGCGCCGGTCTGAGCACCCAGTGATGGTGTCCAAGCTCCCTGGTGGCTCCAACCTGCTCCCTGCCTGCCTCCCCCATCCCGGGCTGAGCAGCCCACCCGGAGCCGCGGAGATGAGCAGGGAGATGAGAACCGGCGCGGGCAAGAGACTCACCGTGTGTGTGCGGGGCGAGGAGCAGCGCCAGGCACAGCGCCAGGGCAGGGGCAGAGGGGCCCATGGCAGCTCAGCATCCTCCGTGGCAGCAGGGTGAGTGCCGTGCCGAGCTCTGCCCCGGCGGGGGCCGAGCGCCTGTTTTTCCCCGGGGGTTGGCTCGGTGACGTCTCGGAGGCGTTCGCAGAGCGGGAGGAAAGTCGCTGTGCAGCTACTTCCACTTTTTGTTTTTTTGCTGTCCACCCACTCACCCCCAGACAATCTCAGCCCTGGGCTGGGCATTTCCAACTGCAGACTTAAAGGAAGAATTTTGGGGGCTTTTCTGAGCAAAACAGTGCAGTGCTGAGAAAGGCAAGTACAAGTACACGATGTCTCTGCCTTTGCTGCTTCGTTTTGAGATGAGATGTTAAAAGCACAGCAAAAGTGAGTGTTAGCACTGAGGGTGACCTGCCACAGGGATTTTACAGAGCACAGCACCATGTCCTGTCCTGCCAGCAACTAAATCCAGCCAGGTTCCATCCAGCCCTGGAGCCCCAGGAGAGGGTTCTGGCTTTCCCTTCCTTTGGGCTTGGCCTCTATCCTCCCGTTTCTTTCCCCATGTATGGGGCTGAGTGACAATTTCTGGGCTATTCTGTGTCCTGCAAACACCTACACCCATCTCAAGTCCAGTGTGGCAGGGGGCTGTCACTGTCCCCAGGGCTCTGGTAGCCCCCCAGGTACGGCCATGACTCACGTGGCTGTGGGGTCTGGCCCCACGGTGATGTCTTGCCTATCTGGTGATGCTGAGACCTGAATTACCCCCCCCCCCCAGGGGCTGTGAGTCCTCTGCTTTGCCTTCTGGCAGGTGGGATTACAGGAGAGCTTGCTTGAGGGTTTTCCTGGAGCCCTCATGTGATGGGGAGTGATTCACCCCAAGAAGAGGAATTTCCCCCTGGGGAATAAGTGGAAAAGACACAGATGAAAAGAGTAAGAGGAACCAAAAGTGCTCGGGACAGACTCAGAGAGCATCATGTCAGGCCTGGCTTGGTGGGCACAGAGGTGCAGGACCTCAGGTTCCTCCTTGAAGAATCATCTTAAATGCCTTAAGTGGAAGATTTCTGCTGTTATCCCTGACTCGTCCTTCCTGCTAAAGGCCAAGGGTTTCCACAAACTTGCAGCCTGGCCAGAGCACCAGCAGCAGATGCCTTCCTGCCCTGGGTTTATTCCCCAGTCTTTGGCAGATCAGCTGCTGTCCTATCACTCTGCTATCAGCTCCTGAGTCAGATCTGGCAGCCACTGAACTTAAAGAGTCCTAAGATGAAGCACAGCCCATCCCACACAAAGCCACAGCTTGTGTTTTGTGTAAAATAATGACAATTAAAAGCAACAGGACCAAAAATGAGGGAAGAGGGAGCTTTGTGGAAAAGACACCACAGGGCTGGTCCTGTGGGTGAGGCGGTTCAGAGGCTTGGGAGAAGGGGTTGGTTATTTAAGGGAAAATGAAACAGGCTGAGGAGAACTGAGAGTTCTGCAGAAGGCTGGGATGGTGCGTGGCACAGGCACCCTGGGGGACTCGGGCTGGCACCTGAGCTGCTGCACGGTGTGACCTGTGGGTGATGTGGCTGACCCTGAAATATCTCCTGGTGGACACACTGCAGAGAAACCCGGGCCAGGGACGGCTGGGTCTGTGTTTCCCTAGCCGGTGTCCCTCGGGAAGTTTTCCCAGGGTGACAGAGGGGTCAGGCAGGGATGCTGCACTGTTCAATGCAGGGCTGGGGCCGGAGGGCTGGGTCTGCACAGTCCTGCCGCAGGACAGGAGCAGAGTGATCCTCTTCCCTCCCCAATTCCCTCGTGCCTGGAGGTTGGAGCGGAGTGCGGAGGAGCCGCCGGGCTCTCCGGGGCTGGTGGAGCCGGCTCTGGCTGTGGGTGCTATTATCACCTCTGTGCTAGCTGGGAGGGCAGGAGGGTGCTGCAGGGCTCACAGCAGCAGTTACCAGCAGGCAAGGGTGAGGATTTCACCTGGGAGGTGTTGTGCTCACTGACATTTACCATCAGGCTGCTGGGGTCAGGCCGGACACACTGTTCTCTGTGACTTGTTTTCTGTAGGTGGCTTTGTAGAAACACCGGCAAGTAGTGAATGATTCCTGGAGTTGTCACCTGGAGCTGCTTTCTGAAAATCCCTTTTGAAGAGGATGTGGCAGCTCCTGTGGACATGGCTGGTTGGCTCAGGGCTGGCTGGGGATGCAGCTCAGTGCTTGGCCAGCCCCAGTACCCAGCAGGCTCAGCCTGCAGAGGCACGGAGGAACCACAAAGAGCAAACAAAAAACCCCCAAACCCACTTCTGCCTGTGAAAACTGCAGAGGAGTGTGCTGTGGAGTGAGGCCTGGCTCAGAAAAATCCCATGGAAGATGGGATTCCCAGAACAGGAGGAGACAGTGGGATCCAGCACAGGCTTTGCAGTAGGGTTTCTCCAAGCTTGGATGTTCCTGCTTATCTCCTGCCCTTCCGACGAGCAGGTGTGGGTGGGGAGCTGGATGAATAAGGGACTTACTCTATGAATAATGCCAGGAGAAATGTGTGGCAGTGAGGGTCAGGGGTTTGGATATCAGAGAGCACACAATGCAGCTGGGCCTTTTTCTTTAATCTGGTTATTTCTGTTTCCACCTGAGTTCTTGGTTAAGCAAAGCATCCCCAGCTTGTGCCTGAAGGGCAGGCAGGAGGCTGCTGCTGGCTGCTGGCAAAAGGATCACTTCATTAGTAAAGGAGTGAAAAGGCCTCTAGAGAAACTAGAGGAAAACTGCATTTCGTTTCCCTCGGAACATGGAATTCTTGACTTCTGGGTCACACCAGAGAGGTTTTCCTGGGGTTGGGCATGGCTGTGCATCCCCTCCTCTCCCATCCTCAGCTGGCACGCTTAGCCCTTGGCTGGACTGGAGAGGTTGTGGGTGAATGTGTGGTGGGCACAGAGTGAAGAAGGGGGGAATTGGGTGGGCAGGCAGCCAGGAGAGCAGCAAAGAACTCCTGGAGACCAGGGAGATCAGGATACCCCCGTCCCCTGGGGCCAGGGGAGATCTCACCTGCTCCCAGACTCCCACCCCTCTGGCCACGGGCAGGCTCCCACTCCCAGTGCCGGGGCTGCCGGCACAGGGGCAGGTGTTTTGCATGTTGTGCCCGGAGCAGTTGGGAAACAGGCAGCGGTGGAGCCGAGCGGCAGGTCCGACTGGTTTCCCTCCGCGCTGGCACTGACGTACGAGCCAATCTCCCAAACAGCTCCTGCCCCCGTCCAGGCACCCGGCTTGTGCTCGCCCGCGCTGCGCGGGATGGCCGTGCCGGAGCTGTGAGCCCAGCCCAGCCCGCAGCGGCCCATGGACGGCAAAACCCCTCCGGTAAGGCACGGGCAGCTCCCCGGCTCCGACCCCGCGGGGGGGACGGGGGTGCGCCGGGGCTGGATGGACCCGCTCTCCTCGGGGTTTGGTGGAGAGCCCAATCTCTCCTCCCTGCTCTCCAGGGTGTTGCCTTCGAAGCAGGCAGTGGGGAGAAGCAGCCAGTGGGGAGAAGCAGCCAGGATGAGCTGCCTGGGGGGCTGCTGCCTCCGGCACTCTTGGGCACATGGAGGGAGGGGGACAGTCACCAGCATCCCTGGTGTCAGCTCCGTGCTGGCAGAGGAGGTGTTCGGGCCCCCTGCATCCTTCTGTTTCATGTTGAAGTGGAGTTGTGAACTGGGGGGACCAGTTGGTGCTGTCAGTGGGATCTGGTGCCACTTGGCACCCGTGGGAGCCTCACTGAGTTCCTGAGCCCTCCGGCACTTTCCAGCAGCACTTTGGCAGCAGTGGGCTCAGCCCTGCTGCTCTGCTTCACCATCTCTCTGGGCAGTTTTCAGGCTGGGTTGACTGGGACCTGCTCAGCCTTGGATGTGGGACTTTGCTGAGCATCCTGTCATGAGGAAAACATCCATCCCGGCTGGGCACCGGGCGAGGCCGTGGGTAATTACCGTGCCAGCGACGTCTGGGACGTGCAAAGCTGGCGGTGACGGGGTGGCTGGGGCTCGAGGGGAGGCAGGGCCAGCTGTAACACCATCCTCCTCCTGCCCCTTGGCATGGGGGTGCCAGGCAGGAGCAGGGGCAGAGTGGGCTCGTGCCGGATGCTAGCTGGGTCCGTGGAGCAGTCTGACCCCAGCACTGCTCTGCAGAGTGGTCCCGGCTCTGGGTGGCCCCAAAGCAGGTGGCATCACTGCATCTTGGTGACAGCAGGGCGTGAACTGGGATGCTCGCGCATAGAGACAGTTGCCCAATACTGGACATCCCCACTGGGCCACCTTGGCTTTGTCACTTGGATTAAATGGGCCACCAGGAGCCACCTTGCCTCTGCAGCTGCAGGAAAGTCACTTTGCCTTTCTGTGCCTTGGTTTGCCCATCTGTGGAATGGGGTGAGCAGCCATTCTCACCCCCTGGAACATTTTCAGGTCTCTGCCCAAAGGGCTGCTCACACTGGCACAGGGCAACCTGTCCCTGGCCACATCAGGCTGACTCAATTGAGGTGGCTTGTCACCTGCACTTGCAAAATGGCCCTGGCGTGCTTTGGGATTTCACTTCCCCGTGTGCTGCCCCTTTACAGCATCAGGGCCTCAGCAGCGTCCTCTGGCAGCCCCTGCCCCGCTCTGGGGCTGGGGTCTGTCCCTTCCCAGGGAGGCTCCGCTCAGCTGTGACACTCGGGCAGGACTGTGTCACCAGGGGGGATCGGGGCTCTCACAGGCTGGGCAGGGCTTTGTCCCTGGCGAGGACAATGTCTCTGTTGTGTGCTGGCTGAGCTGCTCTGCACAATCGGTGCTCACAGGCAGGTGAAGGAGCCAGTTCCCAGCCTGGACACGGGTCTGTGGGTACCTGGGAGCGATGGTGAGGCTGGGCAGCTGAGCTCAGCTGGGGGGGATGATCAGCTACTGAGGCAGCTCCAGATTCTGAGCCCATGTCCTTGTGCTCCTGGGAGGCACGGCCGGGACCTGGTCCGGTTACAACACCCAGGTGTCACCCGGCTTCCGCTCTCCCTCCCACTCCGAAACTGCGGGTGACTGCTGGCTGCTTTCCCTGCTTCCCTCCCCATTGCCCACGGATCCTGAGCCTCCAGCCCAGCCCGGATCACCTTTCCCCTGGTGATTGTCCCCTGCTGCCATGGATCTGGGGGCCTTCCCTCTGCAGCAGGGAGCTGAGCTGCAGGTCAGTGCGCGTGGCAGCTCACGGTGCAAAGGGGATGGGCATCTCAGCGCTGCTGTCTGTGGTTCAGGTGCTTTGCCCGGCTCTTCTCAGAGCAGAGAGGAGTGATGTGGTGTTTGCACTCCTGACATGTTTAGCAAAGGGCTTGTGCTGCAGACAGGCACCGTTCGCTCTTCCCCTTTGTGACGTGAGTAGAGCTGGCCAAGTGTCCCCGTGTGTGTCCCCAGAATCCCTCCTCACTGTTCTCTGAAATCCATCCCTGCCACAAACAGAGGCTGGCTGTGCTCCCCCTCCCCACAGCTGCCTTTGGCACGTACCACCCTCAGGGCTGGTGGTGGAACGTTTGCAGAGAGGGCGTTGGGGAAAGGCCTCAAACCGCAGCCGCTCGTGCGATACGGGCTCGGCTCTGCCTCTGACTTTTACTCAAAAGCCAGCAAAGGATGAGTAAAGGTTTTGTGGGCAGGAGCTGTCACTCCCTCGCCGGGGTTTTGCGCTCTTCTTAACAGAAGCATCTTTGTAAAACCACTGCTATTTTCTCTCTGCTACAGTGGCCTTACAATAGGTTTGCTGGTGACCTGGAGCCTGTGGCGAAAGCTTTGTTAGCTTCTCTGATAGGCCTACAAAATTATCTGGACTTTGGACTTTTGAGGCAATAAGTAGCTAAATGTTCACCTGAATGTAAAAGGGCATGTGCTTCCTGCTGAGAAGTGTTCAAGCAGTTTGACCTATGGCATACTTCAGTGTTAATTTGATATATTTGCACTCTGAAGGTGGAAGTGTTGTAGCATCATTGACTCCCTGGGGAAGCTGGGCTGTGTTTTCTAGTGTGATGGAGAGGTTTGTCCTTTGGAGGATTGTAATTCTGCTGGTCTGACAAGTGAAGGGTTACACTTGCTGCAGGGCGAGACGTGAAATATTGGGTGGTGTGGAGGTAGCACACAAATGCCATTGCAAAAGGGTATTTAAAAAAAACTTCATTTATACGTAGACAGAAGAAATTCTTTTCCCAGGAAGGATTCCTGGCATCCACACATTGCTTTGTTTCTGCAAATCAGCAGTTCAGGCCCTGCCACAGCTCTGGCTGTGTTTGCTGTCTGACAATGGGCACTGAGGGTACCCGGGGATGCCCCACTGTGTGGGTGTGTGAGAACCTGAATCCCGTCTGTGTGACTGCTCAGGCTCATTAGGGAAGGGCAGCGTGGGGCACTCCCCAGCCCTCCCAGCTCCCAGCAGAGCACACTGAGGGGCTCTCCTGGGCTCCCCAGCGCCTTTGGGAGAAAGCAAGGCTGAAGCACTGCCATCCTGGGCTTGTCCACATGGCTGCTGGGAAATCCAGGTGTAGGGAAACCTCAGCCTGCAGGCTGAGCAGATCCAGGCTTGCTCTCAGGAAGGGGTGAGAGTGGGCTGGTGCTGTGAAACAGAAAGTGCCTCTGCTCCTGCTCACACCCAGGAGCCCTGGGAGCCTGACACGAGTGGGGCCGTGGCTCCCCACGGCCAGGAGATGTTAGTGCAGCCCGTGCCAAGGGCCCCGCGGGCGGCGGGAGGAGGTCGGTGCCGGGGGGTGGCCCTGCACACCCCGCTGCTGGCCAGGGCGGGTGGCCAGGCAGCCTCCCCGGAGCCCGGGGTGCTGTGCCCGCCGGCCCTGCGGGTGCTGAGCTCCCCAGGCACAGTCCAGGAGGGGTGTGCATGTCCCTGGTGTGCCGATGGAGCGTGGCCACGCCGGGGGTGTGACTCAGGGATAATGCCCAGGAAGTTACACCACCGCATTGCAGGAAAGGGCACAGCCGTATTTACAGAGCGAGAGCCTGAGCAGCCTCCCGACCTGCCCATCAGGGCTCCTGGTTCCCATGGGGCAGGAAACTCGAGGGGAGAGAAAATCCAGCTGGAAGGGCAGTGATGGCTCCCACCACTGCCCCTGCTCTGCCCACGTCCCATCCTCTGCCCATCCCAGAGCTGTGATCCAGCCTGGGTGCTGCTTGCTGGCTTGTCAGGGAAAGGGATGTTTTCTGGTCCTGGGGAAAGGTGTTCTCTAGCAACTACAGGGCCAAAACTCCAGGTTTCTGGAGGGATGTGTTAGAGCCCACCTCTGGCTGGTAAGTGATCCCTGGGGATCAGCTCCACTTCTCCTGAGTGTCCCTTCTGTGGGACATCAGTGGCATTACAGAATCCTGTAATGGTTTGGGTTGGAAGGGACTTGAAGCTCGTCCAGTTCCAACTCCTTGCCAGAGGCAGGGACACCTCCCAGTAGACCAGGTTCCTCCAAGCCCTGTCCGTCCTACAGAGATTTCACAAAAGGCAGGGGAAACAGCATTTATTTTGGTCCTCTCTGAAGGAAAATGAGAGGCTGTGGCTTCTGCAGCTGATGGAACACTTGGAAGGGTGCATCTTGAGGAAAGGAAGCAGATACATATTCTTCTGCGAATTCATGGATTAGCAGTGACACAACTGCAGAGCAGCATTCCAGGGTACAGGACGTTTCAGGGCTTGGAAAACACCGATTATTAAGTATTACTAAATAACAACTGGAAATTACACTGTATTTTTCAAATGGCTAATTAAGGATAGATGCATAAATTGGGGCACTAGCCCCGTGGAACTGGGCCACGACGTGACTGACCCGGTGCCAAGTACCCGTCTGATTGCTCCGATCACAGCGATGGGTCTGGGGAATTCATCCATCTGGAGGGAAAAGCTCCATGACAACGAGGTTTTGGGTCATCCTGGATGGGATATGGCTCAGAGAGGGGCACCAGAGTGGTGACTCTGCATGAGATCCGTGGAATAGCCACCAGCAGCCCCAGCTGGCAGTGCCAGGGGGCTCGGTGCGGTGCCGGGGGACTCAGCTCTGCATCGCCCTTGCCTTCACAGCTGGCAGGGTGGCAGCTGGGGGACTCTCTAGTGGGCATCAGTCACTGCCACTGACAGTCTCCTCTGCTCCCAGACCACTGCATCACTGGGCAGTGTCCCCTCCAGCCTCCATGCCTCCACGGTCAGCAGCATCTTCGGCGCCCGACCCCCACAGCCCCAGGAGAGCGTCCTCGGCATCAGCTTCAAACCCTACAGCCCCGAGGCCAGCCCGGCCCCCACGCCCTGCACGGCCTGTGAGAGCACACGTAAGGATGGGGCCCAGGCTGGTCTCTGGCCACCCTGGCCCCGGTCCCACTTGGAGCGGGGAGGGATGGAGCGAGGCAGGGATGGGTGCCTGTGCCCGCTGCTGGCACAAGCCTTGGCCACAGGCTGGTTTTTCCCTGGGGGTGTGAGGGGTGCTGGGGGCAAGGGAGAGGACTGTAATGATGGGACAGTGCGGGGTGTGCATGGCTCTGCTCTCCCACACCTCGGGGTCCTCTGGGGAGCCTGGTGGGTAACAGAGTCTGGGTGTCCCGGGGAGGCAGCTGCTCCCCCTGACCCTGCCTCCACCCTGCTGCCAGGATCCTCCATGTTCAGAGCTCCCTGCATGAGCCAGCGGCGGCTTGTGCTCATCTTCTGCGTCTCCATCCTCATCGTGCTGCTCATCGCCCTCATCCTGCTGTGTGAGTGGGGCCCCAGCCCAGGGTGGCCCGGGGCTCCTAGAGGGGACCTCAGAGGGGCTGGGGGTCAGCAGGGCCTGGGGATACCTATGCTGGGAAGTGCCAGAGGGAAAGCCCTGGACCCAGAGGCAGCAGCGTGCTCTTGCCATTCCCTGAGTGTTCCTGACATCTGGTGGAGAGACAGGAGCCTGGGAAAGGAGATCTGCTGCCTCGGCTGACAGTGGTATTTGGGGAGCTTGGGGCTGCAATGTTCTTTCCTTCTGCTGGGCTCGCTTTGGTGGGCAGCAGGGCCCCCCCAGCAGCACCCACAGTCACCCTCCCCTGGGCAGGATCTGCCAAACAAACTGTGGTCCGCAGGCGGAACACACACAGACAGCGGGGAATCCCTTTAATCCCGGTAACATCCAGCTGCCGTTCTCCAGCTGGTGGGCTTGAAGCACTCGCAGGCAGAATGCATGTTTCTGTGGGTGAAGGGAGAGGGACTTGCAGCAACTGGGCAGCACAGGGGGGTGCTCAGGGTGGCCAGTCCTTCCTCAGCCCTGTGTCCAGCAGCTTCTCGCTCTTGGCTCGAGCTCAGCTCACGCTCACACCTGGTGTTTGGGAGCACCCCTGTGCCTGGCGTATCTTCGGATGTCCATGCAGGTGGGTCACAGCCCCCTCACCCACGCTCACACCTGGTGTTTGGGAGCACTCCTGTGCCTGGCGTATCTTCGGATGCCCATGCAGGTGGGTCACAGCCCCCTCACCCACGGCCAGCCCTGGCCTCACCACGGCATTTTCTTGCTTCCAGTTATGTTCTGGCGGTCGCAGACGGGCATTGTGTACAAGGAGCCGGCCGAGAGCTGCAAGGACAGCGCCGTGCGCTGCGACGGCGTCGTCGACTGCTCCCAGCGCAGCGACGAGCTGGGCTGTGGTGAGGCACCAGGGGCTGGGGCAGTGGGAGCGAGGGGAGCCCCGGGGTGCTGGGCATGCCCCTGATTCCCCTGCTCCGTCCCACAGTGCGCTTCACATCCGAGGAGTCCTTGCTCCACGTCTACTCCAGCACTGAGAACCAGTGGCTGCCGGTGTGCAGCAGCGCCTGGGACGAGTCCTTCTCCAGGAAGACCTGCCGGCAGCTGGGGTTTCAGAAGTAATTCCTGAGCATGGGTGGTTCTGCTGGGGCGTTGGGGCACTGCCAGCCCCCTGGGCACTGTGCTCTTTCTGCCAGCATTGTGTTTTTCTGCTGGAAGGTGGTATGGCCAGCGCTGCTCGTAAGGCAGGGACCAGATGGTCAGTGCCGGGCCATGGGGACCCTCACTGCCTCTCCTCTTCCCTCCCAGTGCATCTCAGACTGAATACATCCCCCTGCGTGTCTCTGGCAAGAGCCTCACGGTGACTGACGAGCAAGAGACCATCCAGCAGAGCCTCAACAGGTACCGGGCAGCATCACCTCCTGCCCTGCCCCTGCCCTGGTGCCACAGGAATGGGGCTGAGGCCGTGTCTCCCTCCTCTCTCCTGCAGCTCACAGTGTCTCACGGGAAAGTACGTCTCCCTCCGATGCACAAGTAAGGGGCTGGCTGGCACACGGCCAAGGGCAGGCAGGGAGCCTTTCCACGGGCTTGGGAGTGCTTTCCTCCCTTCTCCACACAGGGTTGGGCAAATGGGGTGTTTTCCAGCAAACTGGGTAATAGAAAACTATGAAGATTGCATTCCCTGGTCCCCACTGCCCCTACAAGTGGTACCTGCGTGTGGTGGGGATGTTGTGTGCGTGTCTCCCTTCCAAGCCCACCTTCCCTCCCAGCCCTCCTCTCAGCCCTGCTCTCCCCTCTCCAGCCTGTGGGCAGAGGATTTCTGGCCGGATCATCGGGGGAAAGGAGACCTCTGTGAACAAGTGGCCGTGGCAGGTCAGCGTGCAGTACGGGCCCATCCACATCTGCGGCGGCACCATCATCGACGTGCAGTGGGTGCTCACGGCAGCCCACTGCTTCTTCATGTGAGTGCTGCTGCCAGCCCCGCTCAGCCCAGCCCCACACCCCCCTGCCTCACCCCTTCCTGCCCCATCTCGCCCTGCCAGGAACAGCATGAAGATCCTGGACGACTGGAAGGTGTACGGGGGGGTGTCGGACCTGAAGCAGCCCATGGAGGGCATCCCCGTGTCCCAGGTCATCATCAACTCCAACTACAGCGACGACCACGACGACTACGACATCGCCCTCATGAAGCTCTCCAGGCCACTGACGCTCTCAGGTGAGGCCTCACAGCTTACCTGGACCTGGCTGGGGGTGGCGTTTGGGGGCACAGGGAGAGACTGAGGATGGGCGGGAGTGAGGGGCAGCTCGGGCCCCCTTGGAACCACACCCTGGGGTATGTGGGGCTGCTGCCAGCTGGAGCATCCAACTCTGCTGTGGCCACCCTGCTTTCCCTGGCCTGTCCCATGGCCAGGAAGGGGCTGGCACACGCAACCACGAGCTCAGGTGTGCCACCAGCATTGTGCCCCACGTGGGGCCAGTGAGACCCTTCTGGGGTGGGCAGAGAAGGGACCTTTCCTGCCCCCCATGCTCCTCCCTGGCTGCAGAGCTTGTGACTACGGTGGCTATTTTGCTCCTGGGTGACTCATCCTTCCCTCCTCGCCTGGCTTTCATCATGTCTCCCTCCAGCCCATGTTCGCCCAGCCTGCCTCCCCACGTACGGCCAGCGATTCCAGACCGGCAGGTCCTGCTTCATCACGGGCTTTGGGAAGACCAGGGAGAATGAAGGTGAGGGAGGACGCCAGCTCCCCACAGACACCTCCTGCCCACGGGCACAGCTCTGCTGTGGTACTCCAGGACTGTTCCACAGGGATAACTCTCAGGGGTTGCCCTCCCCAGCCATGAGGCTTTGCAGAAATAAGACCCGTGAGAAACACGAGCTTCCTCCCTCGCTGCTGCAGAGAGGCCCGGGGGCCGTGGGGGGCCGAGGCCCCCCCCCTGCCCCACAGCTCTTCCTGCCTTGCAGATAACACGTCCCCGAAGCTGCGGGAGGCCGAGGTGAAGCTCATCGACTACAAGATCTGCAACAGCGACAAGGTGTACGAGGGCTACCTGACCCCCAGGATGATGTGTGCTGGGTACCTGCAGGGAGGCAAAGACGCCTGTCAGGTGAGCTGGGGGCACGTGGCACACCAGGAGAGGGCTGCCCGCTTTTGGGTACCCACAGAGGGGCACCTGCTGTCTCCCCTCCTCACTGCTCTGCCCCTCTGAGCCAGGGTGACAGCGGAGGGCCCCTGGTCTGCGAGGACAATGGCCGCTGGTATGTGGCCGGGGTGACGAGCTGGGGAACAGGATGTGGCCAGAAGAACAAGCCTGGAGTTTACACCCGGGTGACAAAGCTCCTCAGCTGGATATACAGCAAAATGGAGGTGAGGTGGCAGGGCTGTGCTTGGGCAGGAGGGCCCTGGTGCACAGAGAGGGGCTGTACCCCCCCAGCCCAGCCCTTGGCACCTCACCCTTGCTCTCCCCTCTCTCCCTTGCAGAGCGAGAACGACTAAAACCGGGATGGACACTTGCCTGGGCTGTACCTCTCCAGCTGGCACAGGCCACTGCCCGGGGCTGCTGCCAGGGCATGATGCTACCAGCCCATCCCACACCTCTCTGGACTGTCCGTGCAGCCAGGGACCTGTCGCTGCCCCCGAACTCTGAAAACACGGCGCCTGTGAAGTGACTCTGCCCTCTCCTTGTGCCAGGGGGTGACCTGGTGGCAGCTGGGCACAGCACCCAGCCAGCCCCAGGGGGATGCAGGATCCCCCTCACTGCTGGAGCATCCCCTCCCAGCCAGCCCCAGGGGGATGCAGGATCCCCCTCACTGCTGGAGCATCCCCTCCCAGCCAGCCCCAGGGGGACACAGCCCATGCTGGCAGCTGGCCGTGCTGGCTGGGGGCACCTCCTCACCCCATGTCTGTGGTTCTCCTGTAAATAGACCTGTCTGGACGGGGTGTCACGAGTGCTTCCTGGCAGGACTGTGGCACCCTCAGCGGGCGAGGTGCCTGCAGTGCCAGTGGGGTGCCCACGCTGAGGGAACACTCCTCGTGCCAGATCACAGCTGTGCCACCTTGGGGTGCGGGATGGGGCAGCTGTGCCCACACTGCCCACACCTACGGCTTTCCCACGAAGGGGAGCCCCGAGGTGCAGTTATTCCACCCTCCGGGAGGAGCGGCCGGTGCTCTCGTGTTTGTGGATAGGTTTAGGAAGTGCCTAATGTTCCTCCCTGTGAGAGAAATACCTGTTTGTTTATTTTTCCTTGCCGTGGATCTGGTCTGAGCCAGAGCTCCCCTCAGGACTGCAGCCGGCCTCGGTCCCCACCCTGCTCTGGGGAGGACTTGGCAGCAGAGTGGGGCAGGTCTGAGCTCCGGGGGTGGCTGCAGGAGGTGTGACCAAAGCCAGCAGCAGCAGCCAGAGGCCAAGCTGGAGTGTGATGCAGAGCAGCCATCCTCCCGGGCAGCACCCAGCGTGAGCCAGCCCTGGATTCCCCTGCTGCGAGCTCAGTGGCTGTGCTGGATTGCTGCCTCCGGCTCCCAGCACGCAGGGATGGCCCAGCCAGCCTCACCTCCCTGGCCACGCTGGAGCAGGGACACCTTTCCCTCAAGGAAACCGGTGCCTGCATCTCCTTGTGGATGCTGGGGGCACACGAGGCACCGTGGGAGATCCCCATGGTGAGCAGGGCTGGCTGCTCCTCTCCCCAGCCACATGTTCAGCTGCAGAAGGGTCCTGGATTGCCTGGCCACCCTGCACTCTTCTAATAAATGTTTTAGTAGTGTTCCACTTGGAGATGGCTCTTCTGAACGGGCTGGAGAGGAAAGGGTGAGTCCCTGGCTGTCACCGTTCCTGTGGGTATGTGTGATGGAATGGCCCTTCCTGCCCTTCACCCCCTGGGTTACTGCTTGTGGCTGGGAGAAAAGGGGTGTCTTGGGTCCTTCACCTCCTGGGAGCACCCCCCGGGTTCCCAGCACTGGCTGCTTTCCATGGGAAAGGTTTTGGGCAGGCAGAGAGTTTGTGTTTGAAGTTCGGGATAGCAGGTCCAGTGTGGCTCTAGGTGTGCAGAAAGCACCTGGGACTCGGCTGCCACCTGCCTGCTGGTGGGGAGGGGTGAGTGAAACCCTTGTGTTGTCTCTCTCGTGGATTTGGAGCGGTGCAGGGCGGCTGCTCCGGGCCTGAACTGTAACAAAGCCAGTCGCTGCCTTTTGGGAAGCACTGAGTCAGCCTGACCTCAAATCCCTTTCCAGAGCAGCAGCCCAGAAACCTCCCATGGATGCAGGAGCCGCCCGTGAAGAACAGGGTGTGCAGAGCCCAGGGGACTGTTTGCACTTTGTAATACGTGAAAAGGGCCTGGGCAAACCTGCTGAATTCCAGGGAGGAATGGGGGATTCTTGCTCCCTGCATGCAGAGGCTGGACATGTTACCAAGACCACCCTGCAAGTGCAATGGTCACAGCAATAGATTTTTCCATGAACAGAAACAGCTGATCTTTAGTAAGAGTGGGGGCCCCATGTGCCTTCCCCATTTTATGTTGGTCTGGTTAAACTGGGAATTCAAAGGGTTTTAAGTCACAGACCCAGATAACATTTGTCCACAGGTTCTCCGGGATCTCGAGGTTTCTGTTGGTAAGTCCTAATGTCCCCATGGAGCAGCTCATTTATTGCTGGAGAAATCAATTCTTTGAGAAAGAATAACCCAAAAACTGGAACCCAGTAAGAGCTGATCTTGCTGGAGCCGTGTTCCTGGGCACAGTGATGGTAACTCCATTTCAGTGTGTTGGGGACCTGCTCCTCTGCTGTGGATTCACCTCCACAGGGGTTATTCTCCTCTGAAATACTCTCTCACAGCAGAGAAACACTTTCAGCCCTTAATACAAATTTAATTTATTCCTTCCAAACCTGCCATCCAGTGGTGCCTCCTCCCAGGCCCAGGGGAAGGTCTGCTGTGCTTCCCCAAGGGCTGAAGTTTTCTAAGCAGATTAGAAGTGATTAGTTTGCATGAAGCAGCCTGGCCACGGCTGTTGTGCTGTTCCCAAAGACATCACTGTGCAGATGGAGCCTTGGACACGGCTTTGCTTCCGCTCCTGGAGCACTGTTCATACCCAGGGGGAGCACAGACGTGGTGGGTGTCAGCCCAGCTCTGAGGAGCCTCCTGGGACAGCCCCAGCCGTCGCCTGTGGCTCTTGTAAAGCCCCTTTTCTTGCTCAATACATCCTGCTCTGGAGCATCTTCCGAGACGAGGGGCTCTGAGCATGGCCCCACATCTGGCTGGGCTGTTCCCATGTTCCTCTGTGCTTTGGAAATCATAGGCCAGTGTCCCCAGGGGATATGACTTAGAAAAATACAGTCTACCGGGCACCACGTGAATTAAAGGCCATTAGTGGTGGTTTTCCCAATCTCTCCTTTTATAGTTCTTTGTTCTGCTGTGTCAAAACAGATTTGTTTATAGGGTTTCAGCGATGATGTTTCTCTACAAAAATGTTTTTCCTCTGGTTTGGTTGCCTTCCATGGTCAGTAACATCATCACTTGGCACGGAGTCGCTGGACTTCATCTTGTGCAATACCAGCTCTGGCTGTGCTCAGTGGGGGAATGCAGGAGCTTCAGTGCAGCCACTGCTTGATCCTCTCTCCTGGAGGGATTCAAGGCACTGGGAATGACTGGGGCCTGATGGAAAATGTTGTTATTGGGGGACACACAGCCTTATGGCTACACAGAGCTTTTGTCAGCGCTTGGTTCTGCCGCGTCCCTGAGCAGTCTGGGGGCTGCACTGGCACCCAACAGGCAGTTTACAAGCTTGGCATTACAGGGAGAGACCTTAAAATAGGAGGTGAAAGCTCTGGAGAGCAAGTGGCTCTGCCCCTGCTCCAAGCACACAGGGAGGAGACACCTGCTCCAGGGTAAGGGACACGGGCTCAGATGAAATCGTGCCCTGTTGAAGCCACTGGCAGTGCTCCTGTTAAGTTCAATAGCTGAGGAGATCAGCCCAGCCCCTTCGTTAGCATAAATCAGCATCTCCTGCCTGGCCCCCACATTACTTTTGGCCCAATTTGCCCAGAAAAGAAGCTGGAGCTCAGTACAGTGTCCCCAGCAGCAGGGCCCTGAGGATGTGACTGATGGAGCTGCTTTTCTGCAATGGGAGCAGGACAGGAGACCCTTCCCTTCCCACCTTCACCGTGGGGCTCTCTATTTTACCTGAGTTTGTAGAGGGGAAAAAAAATCTCTACTGCCAATTTTTTCAATTCTAATCACTTTGGGCAGTGCCTTGGAAATTTTAAATAAGGAACCAAGGGATGGAGAGCACAGAGCACACCCAGCTGCATCCAGTCCTGTATCCTGGCTGCTGCTGCATGGGGGGTCTGATGTTTAGGGCTCTGCAGAGACCTCTTCATGCTTCCTACAGTCCCCAGGGCATGGTCACACCTGAGTGTGTTACTGTGTGCTGTGGGTTATGACAGCTGAGAGGCAGATGAGGTCAGAGAAGCCCAAAACTCGATTATAACAGCTTGATCCCAGCTTCCCTCTCTGCAGGGTAACTGACAGCCTTATCATGTTATCCTCATGCATTAAAGAGACTTGATGTTGTCCAGCTCCTCAGTGTTGGTCTGTATCTCCTGACCCTTCAAATAATTGCCTTGAAATGCCAGTGCTGGTTTATTTTCTTTTTTATGTTTTACTGGAACCTGGGAAATGGCTGTAGAATAGTCTGTGTGCCGTCACTGCCTGATTTCTATCTCAGATGCATTTGAGTTATTATGGGATGAGCCAGCTCAGTGGTGACAGCATTGCTGAGGTGTTTTGTGGAGAAGAAATGGCTCTCCAGGGCCGGGCAGACGTGGGTGTGCCAGTCTGGCCTGGAAGGGAGCAGTGCCCACGGCTCCTGGCAGTTGGTTACTGCCTGGCAGTGCCCCCAGCACCCTGTTCCCATTTCACAACCTATATTAAACACGTATGTCCCTCCCAGTCTTGCTCCTCCCCACATTCCCAGCTGTCTGATGGGAATAAACTGGTCACTTGCCACAAAACTCTGTGACAGGGCACTCACAGCAGTGGTTTGTCCAGCCCTTCTCCTGTCAGGCAGCATTTTGCTGCTGCTGCCTGAAGTGTGTGCCGGTTCCTGACCGGCTCTGGGTAAGACCCAAAGGGTCTGTCTGTGTGCAGTTGTCAAATGCTGGTGGATCTGGGGGAGCCAGTGCAGGCAGCAGGTCCTGAGAGTGCCTGAAACCAAACCAGGTGCTGCCACAACTGAGCCAGGCCAGGCTGGAAGTGCCCCCAGTGCCCACCCTGGCCTGGGTGGTCCCCAAGATCTGGGTGAGTGATGTGACTGAAGCCCTGTGAACTGGGCCACCTGGCCTGGCAGCATGGCAGCCCCTCTCCCAGCTCTGCCTTCCTGTCCTCGGGAGGCAGCAAGACACAAAAGCTTCTGCGCCGTGTTTACCAATCCATCTGTGTGTGCTTTCTGTTGGCCCCAGAGGAGCTCCAGCATCTGTTCCTTGCTCACTGCTTTCCCTGCTCCCTCCACGACAGGTGCAGAGCACGGGGCAGAGTCCACCCCTGCCCTCCAAGGTGTGAAGGGATGTTCCAAAGCCAGGTAAGCCTTTCACCCTGCACACACTGTGACTTTTGCAGAACCACAGAATCACAGAAGGGGTTGGGTTGGAAGGGATCTTAAAGCTCATCTCATTCCAACCCCACTGCCATGGGCAGAGAC
>NW_021940545.1:6095672-6115782 GCF_001715985.3 Manacus vitellinus
GTAAACAGCCAAGCGCCTTATCCCGGGAAGGCGTCTGGAGGAAGGGAAGAGCGTGTCTCTCAGGGTGTGTAATTAATGCTTCCAAAGAGACGGATTTTGGAGTCCATGTGGTGGAACTCGGATCTTGCAGGGATATTTCTGTGGGAGGGAAAGTGACAGGTGGTTTGTGTGGATGTGAATAAGCAGTGTGAAAGAGCAGCCTCTCGGGAAAAGCCGTGTGTGGATCAGGATGCAGCACCCATTTTGGCAAGCCTGCAGTGCTCCACGGTGCTGTTGGGTCCCATTGGGATTTTCAGTCCCTGTGGGTGGTTTAAAGGCAAGCCCAGAGAATCCCTGCCCGTGTGCAGCCGGACTGTGGTTCTGAGGCGGAGTGAGGTGGAACGTGTGAGGGAGAGATGCCAGCGTGAAGTGCTGTGGCTGCCGAGCCAGGCCACCTGTTAGAGCGTGTCTGGGACCTGCTGGAGAATATCCCGTGCCAGGTGTGAGGCTGGCTGTGCCTTCCTCTCATCAGCCTAAGGTCTCCCTCTCGCCTTGGAATTTTACCTGCCTGCTCCAGTGTACCCATTCAGGTAAAACATGGTGGAGAGTCACGGCTTTGCCGGGTGTTGAGGACAAGGCAGCAGGTCTGCGTCCGGCTGTGTTTGCCTTTCGGGCTCTGTGTGTGTTTCCAGGGTGTAAAGAGGCTGCCAAGCTCCACAGCTGTCACCCGAGCACAGAGAGGCACCGCTGGCACTGGCAGTGTGGACGTGTCCTGCCCTGCCCTGCCCTGCCCTGCCCTGCCTGCCTGGGGGCTGTGCCACCTGCCTGTCTCTCCATGCAGTGTGTGGTAGTGATGGTGGGGACACTGGCCGTGCTGCTGGGGACTGGTGTCTGCCTCGTGGCCGTGGCTGATGGTGACAGCGGGGGAGAGAACGGAGAAAATGTCCGCTCTGATGTGCTGCTGAGCGTGGCAGTGTGGTGGTACCAGCGCACACGGGAGCCTGGAACAGCTTCTCCCACACGCTGCTCTGTCAGTGTGTGCTGCTGAGCTGGGTTTCTCTCGCCACCAGGACCTGCCAAGTAACCTCTGCTTTGCCTCACCTGCGTGATTGCCATGTGCTGATGCCCCGCTCAGCACGCAGAGCCTGGACTTGTTCAGCCAGTGTGCAGCCAAATGAGGGCTGGGTGTGGTGGGAGGACGGGACAGTCCAGGCAGGTGCACAGCGGGGTTACAGCACCTGGTTATCTCTTAAGTAAATAAGGAGGGATCAGGAGCAGCAGATTCCTACTGGGAGATGGTGGTGGTGGTGATGTTTACTGTCTCCTGGAGCCCAGGGCTGGGTTCCCTGGCCAGGCAGCCATTACCTCAGCAGTGCTTGCACTGGAGATTTGCCTCAGTGGAGGGTTGTCCTCGCTGCTTTGTGCCTGCCCCTGCTTGTTGGGACGTTGTCATGGTGGGCCAGGGACTGTGCCGAGTCAGACACGGCCAGGCAGCTTTGGCTGAGGCTCCTTGATGGGTTAGGGCCAATTCCATGAGGCTGGAAGAAGCCCTGCAAGTGCAATGCTGGGGTACAGGTGAGGGATGCAGCACAGGGTGTGCTTAGAGACACCCCAGACCCACAAGAGGCAATTAGATTGCAGTAAAGTTAGTTTTGTGTCTTCCATGCAGTCAGCCTCTGAATCAGCACCGGATTTGGGAAGTGCCGTCCATGTCAGAATGGCGAGGGCTGGAAATCTCTCCTTCTCTCTCATTTAGAAGCACGAGGCACAACAACAGGCACATTAATAACCAGATTGATGCTGACGTGGAATGGCAGAAGAGCACATCTATGCAGAGCTGGAAATGTCCATTCACACATGCACGCTCCTAAACGCCCCAGGCAGCGGAGCACTGCTGTCACGGTCTGGGGGGCTTTGCACAGAAACCAGAGATTTTAACTAGGTCTGATCTTCAGGAGATGCCCCGAGGACTCCTGACGGAAGGCGGAGGCTGCCCGGCATTACGCGGTGATGGCTGAGACTTGACAGTGCAGATCCGTGCAAAACAACGAAAAGGAAAAGGGGACTGGAAGATCCAGCAGCGTTACAAATTCACCTGCCTTGCTCTGGCATGATTTGCTGTGCTGCAGAGAGCTGAGCCAGGCAGGAGAGGGGGCCAGGTCTGTCTGCCCGGATTTGCCTCGCCCGGGCTCCACACACACACACACACACACACACACACACACACAAACACACACCAAGCCAGCAGCATGGGAATTGCGAGGAGGGATTATCCAGAAGGAAGAGGCTGTGAGGAGGAGCTATGGCTGTGCTCTGCATGGAGGGAAGCGTGCTGGCTGTGCGCGTGGCAGGGCCGTGAATCACCCAGGGAGGCTCCTGACACCCGGCACAGCGTGGGATGGAGTGGGGAGGGTGGCCCTGGTGCTGCTACCAAGCCCTGCCCTCGTGCCTTGCCAGCTGTGCTGGGCAGAGGGAACTGAGCCCCTGCAGCCTCACATCACAGGGCGGGTCCCCTGTGGCACTGGGTTATTCCCTCAGCCCGCTCTCATCCACATCCTCACAGGAAACAGCAAACTCCAGGTATTCCCTCGCTCTCTGGCGCTGCTTTCTTCCCCTTGAGCCTCTCCCAGGTTCCAGATGCCTCCTTCTTGCTACGCAGATAGGGATGGGGGATGGAAATATCTGGTTTCCCTCATAAAGCAGCAGTTTGAGTCGAGAGGAAAGGGAAGGGAGCTCCGGCCGCCGCTGCCCTGCTCCTGCCCCGCTCCGCCTTCTCTCCGTGTTCAGCCAGATCTCCAAGTTTTAACAGGAAAACCCCTTGTTTTGGTTCAAGTCGCAGGCGCTGCCACTCCCTGTGGTGTGCATGGATACGTGGCAGCTCGGGGTGGTGACTCCAAGCTTTCTGTCACCGATGGGGAGAAAACAGGGGGATTTGGGTGGTGAGGAAGCGGCCGAGCTCGGCGCTGCCGCGGTTCCTCGGGCAGCCGCTGTTTCCCTCTCCTTTGTGCCAGGGTGCAGCTGGATCCTGCACGAGGGAAGGCAGGAGCAGGGAGAGCGGCAAACCCTTGGCAATGTTTGCTCTTCTCACTTTATTTCAGCTTCAGGAAGAAGTGGGTGGGCCAGCTTGGAGCAACCCAGAAAACCTGTGGCTGTTCGCAAAGCATATGCTCCCCTGGAGGAGAGCTGGGCTCGTTTGCACTCCAGAACGCTGTGTTTGCCTTTGGAGCAGGGACACTGCCAATCCTGGCGCTCGACTCGTGCGCAGATAAGTTTGTAGCGTGCGGAAGTGTGTGAATTCTAGGAATTGAGTTAGAAAAACAAAGAGCATATGTGTGCTGCGTGCCTGGCTGGGCCAAACGGTGAACTCTGCCGTGCTACGTGCGGGAAGCCAAGAGCTGAGCAGAGGGTTGGAAACGGAGTGTGTGGCTGAGCAGGGCCCAGCCCCACGTGGAGGGGCTCAGGCAGGGAGTAATGCAAAATTCCCCTAGTGGGATGCTCCAAGAACAGGCAAATAATGGCAAAATAAACAGTGAGTATCAGATGGATGGCTTGTTTCAAAAATAAAGGCATCATTAATGTCCTCCAGGAGCCAATTAATGCTGTTCATGTTGTGATAGCGTGAGCTGTATCACATCTCTTGTGCACACGCAGCACCCTCGTATGGGTAATGACTCTGATTTTGCGCTGGCAGACTCAGTGGAGAAGAGATAAAGGACGGGAGATAAAGGACATGGGGAAATGTGCAGCTACAAGTTACTGTGCCACCAGCTGTGGGTTCTTTGTGCGTGTTTCTAAGACCTGGTAATTATCCCCAATGATGTGTCTCAGCAAACGAGGGGGTTTGTCTGGGCCCAGGGAGCAATCCAGTGCAGCCCCACACTACACAATGGCAGCGGCAGCTGCAGGAGAGGGGGGTGAAACCCTCCAGTGTTCGGAAAAACACGTCGCCTTCGGAATGGCAAATCATGGAAGGGGAGGGAGGGACGGGAATTATCGTGAGATGCTGCTTGTTGTGATGAATGAGGCAGGTTCTGGGAATGTGCTGGGATCAAGCTGGGGGCTGGGGGTGCATCCTCTGGGGGTGTGATGGGAACTGGCTCCTGAGGGCAGCACTGGGGACAGGCCATGGAGACAAATGCTGGTGGGGAGAGCAGTGGTGGGCTCTGCTGAGCCTGCTCCGTGCCTGCCAATCCTGGGAGCACGGAGCACAAACTGGGAGAAGGGGCTCTGGCAGGGTCTGGGGGACCTGGGTGCCCTGAGGAGCTGGCTTGGGGCAGCCGAGCTGCCTCCCCCGCCGCTGGCAGCTGGGGTGGGCTGGGATGGAGGCTGTGTGGGAATCAGGTCAGGCTGTGGAGGGGCTGAATAGCAGCGTGCAGGATCCACGTCCGTCAGCGAGCTGAATTCCTGCTCTGCCCGGGGCCCCTTCCTTATCGGCACCAGTCCAGCACGGCAGCTGCGGCAGCTCTGGAGCACTCGGTGCTATCGGTGCCTGCAGGGTGCCTGATAACCCAGTCCTCTCCCGTGCCAGCAGAGAGCCCTCTCCCTGCTCCTGACCATGTATGGCCACCCAGCCCCACCACCAGGGCACTCAGTGACTGCCTGGCACTACAGACATAAACAGGGACGGGCACGGGGAGCTGCAGGGGCCGGGGAGGCAGCACCCAGCCTGCATCCACAGTCCAGAGCCCTGGTGTGCTCCAGCAGCCCAGCCCTCTCCTCCTGGCACGAGGTGTCCCCCTCACACAGCCAGTGGGTCTGCAGTGCCCTGTGCCAGCTAGCAGCACAGAGAGCAGCTCCCCCCTGTCCCCTGCCTGTCCCCTTGGAGCTGGAGAAGGGGTGCTTGGAGCGGGTTATGGGCACCATGGGTGCTGGCAGTGCCTTCCCTCAGCAGAGCAGTGGTGCCTGGTCGGTCCCAGCAGCGAGGGTGCCCACCCAGAATGGGTGCAGCAGTTTGGGACATGCACCCCTGGCCGAGCTGGCAGGAGTGTCACAGCCTGGCCACAGTGTTGTTACACCCAGGCTGGCATCCCTGGGAGAAGGGTCTGTGCTCTGGCTGAGCATTCCCAGTGAAGGGACAGGGACAGGCTCAGCTGTGAGGGACACTGAGGTTATTTGTGGTCTCTCCTTGCTGCTGCAGGTGAGTGCAGGGAGCCCGGAGGCTCGAGCTCATGTCCCACCAGGGCCACTGGCCTCATTGTAGGAGTGTGTTGTAATTGCTATGCTAATTGGGACAAATTAAAGTATGCTCTGGGTGAAGGGCACAGTATCGACCTTGATGAAGAGATCACAGCCCTGGTGCTGGCCCCATTGCCTGCAGAGCAAACTTTAAACTGTGCTGAAATCTATGCCAAATGCAGAGGTGGTTGAAAATATACCACAGAACCCCCAAAAAAGTCTGTCTGTCCACTCAAACCCTTCCCCTCCTGCCTTCAAGCTGATGTGTCCCCATCAGCTTGGGCACAGTGATGACACCAGGCATTATGGCCAGACCTTGGGTGTTTCCCAGAGCCAGCCTGGCTCCTTTTCCCATGGCATGGGCTGGCCCTGCCTGCCCACACAGCCAGCCACGTGTGTCTTTAGTGCCCTTGTGCCCCTGGCCCTGTCATGATGCCCTCCATGAGCCATCTGGGTGCTGATACGTGGTTCTCCCCTCTCTTGCAGCAGCCATGGAGGCAACACTCATCTTCCTCTGCTCCCTGCTGGTGCCAGTGGCTGTGGCAGATGGTAGGTGCCAAATTCTTCCTGGGAAAGGGCTGTGGGACCCAGGGGAACTGCTGTGCCATGGATCCAGGGGGCTGGGGCATGAGCCTGTGCCAGCTGGGGTCTGTGGGTGGCTGCCAGGGCTCAGCCAGGGGCTCACTGACCTCACACCCCTTGTCTGCCCATTCCCAGTGGCCACCCAGGAGAAGGAGAAGGAGGAGGAGGACCCCTTTAACTATGGTGAGCACGGCTGTGTGTGGGATGGGTGGGCATGTGCCATGGGGAGCAAAAGGGCTGCTCCCTCCCCTGAACCCAGCAGGAGTGAGCCTCTGTGTCTCCTTCCCCAGATTACCAGAGCCTGAGGATCGGGGGGCTGGTGTTTGCCGTGGTCCTGTTCACCGTTGGCATTCTCCTTATACTCAGTAAGTTGGGGACCTGGCAGGTGTTGGGCTGGCAGGCCAGGGCAGCAGGGGCTGTTCTGGTGGTGGGGGCACTGGGAAAGGCCACATCCCATTCCCACTTTGGCCACACTCACAGATTTCTCTTCCCTTGCAGGCAGGAGGTGCAGGTGCAGTTTCAACCAGAAACCCAGGTGAGTGAGGGCAGCCCGGTGGGGAACATCTCCTTGGAAAGCCACTCTGCTCCCAGGCTCCCTCCCACAGCTGGCAGAGTGGCTGCACCCTCTGAGTGTCCCTTTTGGGTGCCCAAATCTGGGGGATGCTCTGCTGCAGAGCTCCTGGGTGGCAGAGGAGCTCCTAGAGCACCTTCCCCAGTGTGTCCCTGTGCTGTTGGGCATCCCACTCCCAGGATGGGGTGCAGCTCCCAGCTGCTCTCACCGTGCTCCTCTCCTTGCAGGGCTCCAGGGGACGAGGAGGCTCAGGCAGAGACCCTGATCACCTCGAATGGTAAGGTCACTGTCCCCTGCTCTGTGTCACAGCCACCTGCCCCCAGAGCTCCCAGTGCTGGGCAGGCTCTGCAAACCCCTCTGCTCTTCCCTTTGCAGCAACGGGGGCACAGAAGGCAGAGAACTGAACAGGAGCCATGTGGTGAGTCCCTGCCAGTCTGGGTGGTGGCACCAGGGCGGGAGGGACAGCTGGGGCCCTGTGTGGGGGTGTTCTGAGCAAACCAGGCTGCTGGGACTGGCAGCCCTGCATCCCCAGCGTGGTGTGGGGGTGAGCACTGGAAGGGGCCAGAGCAGGGAAACCCGCAGTGCTGGTGGGTGTCCTCAGGCAGCCCAGCAGGAAAAGGAAGCATCTGTCCGGATTTTCCCTTGTGTTACGCTTCCTTTTCTTGTGCTTCCCCACCCCGAAGTGGTTTTGGTTTTAGGGTGTTTGGAGAGCTGGGTGGGGGTCCCTCAGGGTGTCTCGCCCCGTGAATGCAGTCAGAGCTCCCCGAGCTCCCTGGATGTGCCCCCGTTTGGAGAGGGGGAAGCCTGGAGCCCGTGCTGGCAGTTTGAGAGCCAGCAGGGAAAGGCGTCGGTGCTGCTCCCAGCCTGACTCACTGCTCTCCTGCCCACGCAGACCCAGAGAGCCGAGGAGAGACACTCGGATCGCAGACGCCCGCGGCCTGCGAGGAAACTGAAATCACAGCAGCAGGTCCCTCTCAGGAGGCACAAAGCTGCCGTGTCTGTGTTACCCTCTGTACTCCAGCACCGGTTCTCTGTTTCCTAACCCGACTAAACTCCGCTCACCGCCCTCTCTGCCTCCCGTGGTGTGTAATGTTGCTGTGAGATGATCATTACCTCTAGGGCTAGTTGTTGCTGATGTTGTAATCGTGACTTTCTCTTCACCTTTCTCGTGCTGTGCGTGTGATTCGGGCTCTGTAGGACTGGCAGGCGCTGCCCTTTGGGCTGCCCTCCAAGCCTGGGAACAGGGGCTGTGTGGGG
The DNA here is from genome assembly GCF_001715985.3 of Manacus vitellinus. Taxonomy (NCBI): domain Eukaryota; kingdom Metazoa; phylum Chordata; class Aves; order Passeriformes; family Pipridae; genus Manacus; species Manacus vitellinus. The sequence goes on from NW_021940545.1 coordinate 6,103,237, forward strand.
CAGGGAGCGTGGGCTGTGGGGCAGGGACACCCTGTCCCCCAGCCCAGAGCCCACGTGCTGGTGGTTCCCTGCTGGTTCTGGGCAGGGCTTGGGCACCTGCAGCCCCAGGGACCTGCTCAGTGTCGCCGTTTCAGCAATAACCCCCCGCACGCCCCCAGCCCAAAGGCAGCTGTGGCAGGGGGTGAGTCAGGCAGGGACATCCCATGGCTTGGCTCCCCTCGCTGGGAGCACTGGGGGGCTGGATTCGAGGCTGAAGGGAGCTCTGCTGTCTCGCCTGCTTGGCACTCCCCATTCCTGTCCCTGGCTAAACCCGTGGGATGCTGCTTTAAGAGTGAGGAAAGGCTGTGGTGGCAGAGAAGCCCGTGAGGTTCCCAGAACAGTGACACTGTGAAAGAGGGCGGCTGCACAGCGGTGCCCCCGCTAACCAGCACAAACCAGCTCCTCGCCAGCACTCTGCCCATGGACAGAGCTGGGCAGGGCACACAGTCCGAGGGCTACAGAGAAACAAAATCCTGTCTGTGCTTGTCTCTGACAGGGAAGGGGCAGCTCCCTGCCCCTCCTGCTGCCTTGTCGTTGCCTGTGCCACCCCTGTCAGTGCTGAGTGTTGTCTTGTGGTGGTTCTGTGTCACTCCCAGTGCCAGCTGCCCCTTTCCCCGTGGAGCAGCAGCAAGAGGTGGTCTTGCACACCTGAGCTTGCACTGTGGCAATGTGCTGAGTCCACAGTCCCTCGTCACCTTGTGTTTGCTCATGGGTCAGAGGCAAAACTGTGGGTTTTGGCCCTTCCCCAAGGCCATGGACAGGCAAAGCCTTGGCTGGAGCTGGGCACTGCCAGTTTGGGTGTGGGGCACTTTCCTGGGCAGCAGCAGGGCATCACCAGCGCTGCACTGAAACACCTCAGGGTGCCATCCCCACACCAGGAAGGGGGTCTTGTCCTCCAGGATGGTTTTGAGAGGGGGTTTCTGCTGTGCCCAGCCCACTGTGGTGGCCCTGCCTTCAGGGTGGGCTGTGTCCCTGTGTGCCTGGTGTGCCTTGGTGGCACCGGGAAGCTCTGTCCCATCTGTGCCAGGCAGAGGGAGCGTGTCTCCAGTACTGTGTCCCTTCCCCAGTACTGTGTCCCTTCCCTCCCTCCTGCCTGTCAGAGATCTCCCAGGCAGAGCAGACCCCCGGCCCGGCCCCTGAGTGCCAGTGGTGTGTGTCCCTCGGAGTGCCTGTGCTGTCCATAGTGTGCCGTCGGTGTTAACACGAAACAAAGAGACCCCTGTGGTGTGTAAAATGGCCAAACCCTGACTGTTGTAAAATAAACTGAGCTATTGTGTTTCCTTTTAAATAGGCGAGTGTGCTGCTGTGCTGGAGGGGCTGGTGTGCTCTGTGCTGTGACCTAAGGGGAAAGGAATAAAATATCGTTTCTATTGGTGCCTGGCTGCATCATCTCGAGGGCCGTGGCGTTCCCAGGGCAGCCTGGCTGGGCGAGGCTCCGGCAGCTCCCACGCTGGGGAGAGAGGGGCAGGGGCAGCGCCCTGGGCAGCACAGACGGGCTTTGTGCGGGCAGAGCCCCCTCCCTGCGCTCTCCCTTCTGCAGCCAGGAGCATTTCAGCGAGAGCCAGAGCCTGTGTGAAGGGAGCGTGGGCACAGAGACTCCTTGTCCCTCAGCTTTTTGGGAGCTGCTGTGTTGGGCTGCTGCCGCGCCCGATCCGGGGGATGCCGAGTGCTGCCAGGGCACTGTGACAGCAGTGCCACCACAATGGCCCCACACAGCACCCTCCAGGGCTTGGCTTCACCCCGTGGCGCCAGAGCTGGGCTGCTGTGGGCTCCGGGTGCCTGCACTCCTTGGCCATGCCAAGGGGAGCCTCCTTTGGGGGCAGCTCCCCCCCGGCACTAATCGGCTTGGGCGCGTGACTCGCGCCCGCTGATTGCGAGATTAGAGCAAACTGGATTGCACAGCCCTCCTGGCAGCTGGCCTGGCTGGGCCCGGGGCTGGCACCACAGCATCCTGGTACCCCACTGCCAGCAGGGATGCACCACGGACATGGCTGTGCCAGGACCCCTGGGATAGCTCGGGCTGGGAGGTGCTGCCCCGGCTGTGGGACACCCGCAGTGCCAGGCTGGGAGGGTGGGGTGTGCTGCCTGCTTCTCTCTAGCCAAAGGCAGCCTCAGCCTGTATCCCAGCCCATCCCTCGGGATCGCCGCCCCTGCAGGAGGTGAAGCCCAGTTGGGCTGGTGCTGGGAAAGTGAGGGAGGGCTGGGACAGGGACACCCACGGCTTGGGGTGCCCGGCCCTCCCCGCCGGCTGGCACTGTGGGTTCTGCCCTGCCCTGCCCTCCCCTCCTTCCCAAAGGCGGGCGGGAGGGAGCCCTGTGCCTCCCCTCGTGACTGCGATAAACATTACACCGAGGCCATTAATGTTTAATGAGGTTTGTCTCCCAATTAATGCGCTTTCCTGTGGGTGCCCCACTCCCAGAGTGAGGCGCCCGCCGGACGACACGCCGAGGCGATGGGTGACGGTAAGAGCAGGCACCTTCACAGGGGCATCCCGGTGCGAGGAGCAGGGCTGCTCCCTCCTGCACGGGGGAAACTCTCACCAGAGATCTGGGGGGAGACGTGGGGATGGATGCTCAGAGCCCCGCAGCCCGCTGACGCGTCGGTGCCGGCTGGCGTTTGGCTTCTCGGGGTGATTTCTCCTTCCAAACAGCTCCCGGCAGAGGGCTGAGCAGTCAGGTAAGGTGGCTGGAGAGGTGACACGCAGCTGTCAGAGGGATGAGCCTGCAGGCATGGAGGGGCACTGCCGGGGTGCACCCTGGAGTGAGGGGTGAGCCCGCAGGGCTGCTCAGTTCTGCATGCCAGGGGAGAAGAGCCACCGAGTCCTGCGGGCAGCGGCGCTTCCCGAGGGCGCTGGAGCCGAGCCCATCTGCGGCTTCACCTGGAGCTTGAGAACTCCCGTGCATCCTGTGAATGCAGTCTGCAAGCGCATCCCATGAATTCACCGTGGATGTTAAACTTCCTGGGATGAAACGCAGGAGTTTGGGAAATATTTGCTGGCTGGGCTGGACACTGAGGAAGTCACAGTGCTTGCAGCCCGCATTGCTGGTCTCTCCCACCTCCATGCCATGAACCCAGTGCCCAGGACCTGGCTCTCACTGGGATTTCTCCTCTTTTCCAGAGCAAGCGCCCGAGCAGGGCCTGGACAGGTTCAGCTACGGTGAGTGTGTGCCCTGGGCAGCCCCCTCCCATGCTGCCCTGCACTGTGGGCTCAGCCCCACACCCTGCCTGGGCTGACACCCTTGGCTCTCGTGCTCCCCAGACTATGACACCATCCGCAATGGGGGGCTGATCTTCGCCGTTGTGGCTTTTGTGATCGGGCTCCTCATCATCCTCAGTAAGTGCCTGGGTGGGCTGGACACCCCCTCAGCTCTGTTCCCTGCAGATGCCCCCTGATCCTCTCACCTCCCTGCTCTGGCTGGGTGTGGGGCTGGGGGCCACCAACCCTGCCCCACAGCACCAGGGGTGGGCACAGCCTGCCCCCAGGCCTGCCTGGGAACTTTCCATCCAGGCACTCTCCCAACAGAGAGCGAGTTGGGAAGGAGACCACGTAAATATTTAGTGTTTCCCTGCCAGCACCGAGGCTTCAGAGGGAAGGTCACTCATTAAAAATAGCAGAGAAAACTCTGACATTTCCAGAGCGAGAAACCAGCCTTCCCAGAGCCCTTGGGTCTCAGCAGCCCCCAGAGTGACCCAGTGCTGGGTGTGCAGGGCACCCTGTGACCCTGTCTGGGTGTTCTGGCCCTGCTCCATACCTGCACTGCTCCGTGGGGCTGGGGTGGCTGCAGCATCGGGGCTGGTGCAGGAACACTGCCCAGTAGAAAACCAACAGCATTTGCAATCGTGGGACGGCTTAGAAGACAGACAGACAGACTTCCAAGTGGGTGTTCGTGACTGGGCAGTGCCAGGGCTTGCAGAGGTGAGACTGGGCAGGGGGAGGCTCAGCCCCAGGGACCTCAGTCTCTCCTCTTGCCCCCAGGCCAGCGGTTCCACTGCAGAGGGAAGAAGAAGCCGAGGTGAGTGTTGCGTGGTTTCCAGGCAGCCTCATCTCTCCTCACTGGCCCAGGCCTGACAGGGGGGATCTTGGTTTGTGCTCCCCCCGCCGTCTCAGCGGCCTTGCCCGGTGTAACACATCTCCCTTTGCTGTTTGCTCCACAGACAAGGGAACGAGGAGAACCTGTAGGTGCAGGTAGGCTGCAGGAGGAGGCTCCAGCTGGCAGCCAGGCTCCCTGTGCAGGGAGGGATGCTTGGGGTGCTTGTACTTCAGGGAAGTACCTACAGGGGGGTTTTCTTGGGACACGCTGGCCATGTAACAGCCCTCCCTCTCTCTGCTTTCAGAGCTGCTGTGCCACCATGGAAGCAGAGCTCCATCCAAATCCTTGCCAAAGGCCACCCCTTCTCCTGCTCCAATGGATCCACTGCCCTGCAAGGCCAAAATGCAAATTACCCTCGTGCTTCTTCTCCCTCTCTTAGACCCAGCGAGAGTTTTCTTGGCTAATAAAGTTCAAGCTCAGAGAGGTTAAACTCTGTGCCCAAAGGCGTTTGAATCGCCCACTCTCCTGGCCCAGCGCCAAAAGAACTTTTCTGCCCTGCGGGCATCTTCCACCCCAGACCCGGGAAAGGTTCCTGCCACCCCCCCCTCCGGCACGGAACAGCCGGCTGGCTCCACCCTGGCTTTGCTCCGATGTTTCTTCTCCCGGAGGCAGATTCCTGGGTCCTGCAGCACTTGCCTTTCCCTTGGGATGCTCGGGCAGCGGCTGGCGGTGCGGGCACGTGTGGGGCTGTTTGTGTGCTTGTGTCTGGCTGGGATGGAGTTAATTCCCCCCATTTCAGCCCTCGTGGTGCTGGGCTGCGTGTTGGGAGCTGGGAAGATGTTGGTAACACACCAGTTTTGGCTCCTGCTGCTCCCACAGCACCAGTACTGTCTTTTCCAACATCTCCCCCACCAGCAGTCTGGGGGTGGGCAGGATCCCGGAGGGGGCACCACCAGGACAGCCCCAAACTGACCGAAGGGATATTCCAGCCCATGTGACATCTGCTCAGGTATAAAAGGTAAGGGAAAGGTGGAGAAAGGGGTTTTTTAATGATTTACAACCTTTGCCTTCAGGAGCAACCTCTGCTTCCTGGGGAGGGGCTGGACGTTGCCTGTGGATGGGAAGCAGAGAATACGATCTTTTAGTTTCTTTTTTCCCCCCTTTTCTTATGTGCACACACCCTTTGCTTTCGATTTCTGAACTGCCTGTGTCTTGACTCACAAGTTTGGGGGATTTCCCCTCCTTTTTTTCTCCCTCCCTGTCCTGCTGAGGAGGGGAGTGATGGAGTAGCTCAGTGGGCAACTGGGGATCCAGCCAAGGTCAGCCCAACACAGCATCACAGAGCTTGATCCAGGCGTCCTTCTCGGTCAGGAGCAGGGCTGGGATGGAGCACGGAGCTGTGTGAGAGCTCACGGCCTCTCTCAGCTTCGGGTACAGACAGAAACGCCTCTTTCAAGAAAAAAAAAAAAAGGCGCAAAACTCTCCCGCAATTGGGCGGTGAGTGAGGAGGGAGGTTCGCTCCGTGTGCGCTGAGCTGGACCGACACAGACCCCTAGTGACCGGAGGGCAGGGCTGCCTGTCCCCCACCACTGCCCCCGCCCTGCCCCAGCACCTTCACCCCTTCCCCTGCAGCTCTGGGGCCGAGGGTGCCAAGGGCCACCCCAAACAGGCAGAGAAAGAGAGATTCAGGGACAGGAGCAGTGGAGAACTCACCTCAGGATGCCAGAGGGTACTTGGTCAGGGAACACTTTGGGTGAGAACACCGAGCTTCCCACCCTCACCTGAAGCCACTGCAGAGGCTCAGGTGTGTGAGGTGCTGCCTTCTGGAAGCCAAACCACCCTAGTGGTGCTGGGATGGAGAAACCGGCCCCCGGGGTCCGTTTGGGCTTTGATATAGGTCAGACATTGACAGAAAAATAGGATTAGCTCGGCCAAGGTTATTAGGCAAAATCCGTGCAATTTGTCTGATCTGAGGTGCTTATTTAACACTGTAAGGAGATTATTTTGGAATATAATTTTGACTTGACACTGACCCACCGATAAAGAGTCGTTGCAGCTTCACACAGCCCAAACAGGGACTGGGATCCTGTGCCTGAGGGAGAAAATGGTTAGTGCTTGAACTCGATGACCTTAGAGGTGTTTTCCAACCTGACTGATTCTGTGACTCTATGAAAAGTGCCTGTTTGACAGCACAGAAAGGTTTGGTCACAGCAGAACTGCCCTGCCCGCTCCCTGCTCTGACCCCCAGTCCTTGCTGAGGGCAGTGGGGTTGTGTCCCCCAAAAGCAGCAGCCAAAGCTCCCGGCAGGCAGGAAGGCAGTGGGGTGTGAAAAGACCCGCCCTCAGCAGAGTCTCACACCCCTGTTCCCCGGTGCCAGGGCACAGCCATGCCCTTCACCCCCCGTGGAGCCCCACAGACGGAGCCCCCGTGGCTCGGGGGCCGGGGATTACGGGGAGAGAAAAGCCGCGTCTGGCTGCCCGTGCGGGATCTCTGTCTCGGCACCAGATGGCATTAATAGCATTACTCTGCACGGCTTTTGGACACCCACGTGTGCCTGCCCGGCCCCTCACACCCCTGGCAGGGGCTGGGGACACTCGCAGGGGGTGGCAGTGGCAGGGCAGGACATGCTCCAGCACAGGAACACTTGCCCTGGGTGTTCCATTTGGAGGGCAAGGCTCTTGTAACAGCTGAGCTGTGAGCAGCCCAGCTCCCTGCTCCTCCAGGAGTCTGGGGACCAGGAACACAGGAAAGGCATGAGCAAATTACATGATGCACAGTAAATGTGGCCTCCCTGTGCCCCTGCTCTCCATACCTCCACAGTCCTTTGCTTTGGATGTTGAGCCCAGGAGCTTTGGGAGAGGGAAGATGGGAGGACCACAGGAAAAGGGCACCGTGTCTCCTCCCTCCTGCCACTGCCCCAGTGAGAGAGTCCTTCTTTCCCCGGGGTTTGGGTCAGGTGAGTTGTTGTCCCCATTGGAGGGTGTCCCATAGGACAAGCCCCAGTCCCTCAGCCCTTTCCTTGAGCCCACGGATCCCCCAGGAGCTGCAGCCTCAGCCAGGAGGCATTTGCCTTCTCCCCTGAACCAGGCAATCTCAGAGGATTTCTCTCACAGTCCCTTGAGCCATTAATCTTCTCAAAGTAAATCTTTTCTGTGGCACAAAGGGGATTGAGTAAATAATACAGTGGACAACCAGAGTGCCCTTTTCCTCTGGGAAGATTTCCAGAGCCAAACAGCTTCCCCTTGGCACTGGCTATTCCCTGTTTGCTTTGGCGGTCTGTGGATGGACAGGTATGAGGGAGAGGGGTCCTGGCCAGCTGTGGATTGGCCTGTTGTTGTTCTTCATCCACGACTGAATGGAAGGAGATGAGGCAGCGGGGCAGGAAGCAGAGGAGCAGCAACCAGGCAGGAGCCTGCCAGCGCTGCTCCACCATGCCAGGGGCACATTTGGCCCGTGAGGAAACGTGAATGCAAAATGTCTCCTCATTAGTCTAAAGAGGAGAGCAGCAAATGGTGACTGAGGGAGCCAAAGAGGAACACTTGAGAGGGGAGAGATGGGCCGGGCTGGCGGGGAGCCAGGCACGCGCCTCGTCCTCCCTTTGTTCTGCTCCCGAAAAGGCAGCGCATCCATCAACAGCAGCTCCTCTGCCAAAACAGCAGCGCTCCACAGGCCCAAATTATCCTCCAGCCCAAGCAAATGACATTTCAGCCTTCGTTTCCCACTGCCCCAAAGCAGTGGTTATTAGGGAATAACTGCTCACATGAAGGTGGCCAGGGGACCCAGAGCTGAGCAGCCCTGTAGCAGAAATGCTGTGGGAATGCAGCCCAGGGATGGATGGACTGGCTCTTGCCAGTGGGATTCACAGTGGGATGTAGCTGGAAGCAAAGGAGAGTCCCCATGAGCCCAGTCCATGAGTCTCAGGACCGTGCCTTGGAATCACAGAATCATTTAGGTCGGAAAAGACCTCTAAGATCATTGAGCTCCATTAACTAATGCTGCCAAGGCCACCACTAAACCGTGTCCCTGGGGATCACATCTGTACACATCTGTCTTTCAAATCCCTGTTTGAAATCCCTCCAGGGTTGGTGGTGGCTCCATCACTGCCCTGGGCAGCCTATTTAGCCCCTGGAGTTCACTGAAACTGTGCGAGGACAGAAACTGTGGAGCCGGCGAGGACAGGGACCCCGCTCATCCCCCTGCACGGGGCTCCCCTCGGCGAAGCCCCGCTGCCCCAGTCCCCGCTCCGCAACGGAGCGCGATGACACTAGAGGGAACCAAATCCCAGCTTCTTGCCGGGAAAGCGGCTTTTCCCTGGGCTGCGGAGCATCCTGGCTGCCCGGCACGGACCCCGGCTCAGGAACCGAGCACCCGGAGCTCTTCGCAGACAACAGAACCACAGGCTGGTTTGGGTTGGAAGGGACCTTACAGACCATCTCGTTCCACGCCCCTGCCACGGGCAGGGACATCTCCCACTAGATCAAGCTGCTCAGAGCTCCATGAAGCCTGGCCTTGAAGGGATGGGGCAGCCACAGCTGCCTTGCCATCCTCACAGGGAAGAATTCCCTCCTGATATCAAGTCTGAATCTCCCCTCTTATAGTTTAAAACCGTTCCCCTTTTCCTGGCACGATCTGCCCTCTATACCAGGCTGTGTTTCGCTTTTGGACACGCAGCCCTTCCTGTTGTACAAGACACAAAGGGCTCAAGGAGGATCTCATTTTTGGGTACGTTGACCTGCTGGCAGCTGCCTGTCCAGGGTTTGCCTGTCCTTTATTGGCACACAAGACCCTTGCCACCTCTGGGGTGTTTATTCTCCCACTACCCCATGAAGCAGCCACTCTATCCCCTCTGCCACTGGGGGAAACTGAGGCACAGACAAGGTGGGGGACCTTCCCTCCTCAGCACCCACACAGGGCCAGCCTTGGGGTGAGGGAGGAGGGACGGGGGTCCAGGGCAGGTATGACAGAGAATCACAGCCAGGCATGCCCAGCCCTTTCCCACCCAGGTGTGCCCAACGATTAGCCCAGCTGAAACCCATCCTGCAATTAGCCCCACAGCCTCCTCCGCCATGTTACTGGTGGGACTGGGCTGGCAGTGTCTCCGTGGGTCAGGGTGCCCAGGAGGGGTCACGGCAGGCTGGCTCTGCTCTCCGGAGAGGTGCCGCGAGGGTAAGTTGGCGATGCGTGGGAAGTGCTTTGTGGAAATCGGCTCGCGCCGATAAGTAGCCCTGTTGTTTTAATGACTGCTTCCTCCGGGGATTTGTCTGCGAGGGCGGCTCGGGGCACGGGGCTGGGGGCGCCGGGAGGTGAGGTGCGTCCGGGCCGGAGGGAGGATGGGGTGAGGGAAGCTCCCCCAGCGCTGTGTGTGTCCCTCTGCAGCACCTCTGCCCTGCACAGGGCACAGCCCGGGGCTGGGGCTGACCCCAGAACCGTGGGGGTGCAGTCGGGACCTTCCTCTTGGCTGTTTTTCCCAGTGCCCCTCTGCGTTACTGTACAGAGGGTGGGTTTTTTGCACGTCAGTGGATGAACTATCCTTAGGGTAAAGGACCTGACTGGCTAATGTGGTCTGCGAGCATAGGGCACTGCTGTAATCCCCGGAGCTCTGGGGGAGCCTGAAGCTGAGTATAAATGCTGCCTAGAAGCAGAATAAATGCCAGGGAGGGGGAGGCTGAAGCGGGGTGGTGTTTGAGAGGGGCAGTGGGCTGCCCTGTGCTGTCAGGAGAGGCGAGACCCTGCTGTATGTGCTTTGTGGTGAAGCCTGTGGGGGGCTCAGAGCTCTGTGTGGGCATGTGTTGCTATAATTTCTCCTGTGTCTTGTGTGGAGTTTGGGCCAGGGAAATAATTCCTTAGTATGAGCTGCACCTTTTAGCAGTGCAGCTGGGCTGGCTGCTGCCTCTGGCAGGCTGCTCATTGCCTGTTAGCAGGTCAGTGGCTACAGGGAGTGTGAGACGGGCTTTTACCCGCGTGTCAGTGCTGGCCTGGCTTCCTGCAAGCTGCCTGTGCTGCCAAGGCACAGGTCAGCGCTGCCCCAGTAATTACCATGGAGATTTCCAGCCCTGCCTCGGCACACCGTGTGAAGCACATGATCATGGTGTGGATGTTAGCAGGACACCAGCTTTCCGGGCTGAGCGCTCGTGCAGAAGGCGCCGCACAAAAAGCTTCCTGTGCTACCCAAACACGGAGCTGTGGGAAGGCTGATGTCCCCAAACAGTGGCTGCTGGGCAGGAGCTGAGCCCCAGGTGTGGGCTGGCAGGAGCTCTGGGAGCTCTGGCTGCCTGCCCACGGCTGCCAGCCTGGTACGTGTGCCGGGCTCAGCGAGCTGGCAAAGGGCCTGGGCTGAGCGATCCGTGCGGGAGCAAAGGGGTCGGAACGAACGGCACAGGTGGCTCAAGGACCCGCCGTGGAGACCCAGGCTGAGCACCCACCCTGCCAGCCTTAAGTTTTGTCTCCTCTGGTGATGCTCTCCACCTTGCCAGCAGCTCCTGTCCTGGAGGAGGGAGCCCTTGGCAGGGGGAGGTCAGCACGTTTGGCAGAGGCTGATTCTCTGAGCGAGGGATGGTGAGGGAACTCACAGGAGATGCTGAGCAGCCAAGGGAGCTAAAAATGAAGCGGTGAGCAGCACTCACTCCCCCTGCTCACATGCCTCACACAGGGATCTGTGGGGCCCCGTGGGTGCTGTGCCAGCGAGTGCCCTGCCAGCCCACGCAGCCCCATTTCATTCACTCCCGAGTGTGGGAGGGTACAAATCACACCTGAGTCCGACGCACTGCGTGCTGGTTGCCAAAGTGCTGTAGCGGGTTCTGCGGCTGGCAGCTCTCTGTTAGCAGGCTGGGCTGTGCTGCCATCCTGCAGCAGCTGCCGGGGAGGGAAGGGGGCAGATGCCTGGCATGTGGCTGGGGCTCCCCAGAGCCCGGGGTTTGCTCGTTGCCTGGGCATGGGCCTGCATACCAATTTCCCTGCGAAGTATCAGCGAACATCTGTACGGTGGTGTAGGTGGCGATTGAAATGCACCTCGGTTCCTAGAGGGATGCGTGGGCACCGGGTGTGCATCAGCTGCTGCTTCATCGCCTCCCGGGGTGCCGGTGGCACGGCCAGGGGTGCGAGTGAGCTGGCAGCGAGGGGCTGGGGAGCAGCACGTGCCCGTGTGGGAGGGCTGTGTGCCGGGGACACCCACGCACCGTGACAGAGCTGCTGAGGTGGCCTGGGAACGGGCTGAGGGAGGGGGTGGTGACGGCGCTACTGAGCCCGGCAGCACCGAGGAAGAGGAAGCACATCCTTGGAGAGGAGGAGGAGGAGGAAGGAGGGAAGGCTGTGGTCTGTCAGGCCTGCACAGCACAGGCACAGTGTTTCCTCCCAGCTCTGCTGTTGGCACTGAGGTCTGGGCAGGGGTGAGGTGGCAGTGGCTCATCCCTAAAATGACAGTGCTATGGGTGGCTTGGAGCACGGGGGGATGGGACACAGGGTGGGTGGGTGTGACCCTGAGCTCTGGCAGCTTCTCTGTGTCCTTTGGCCGTGTCTCCTCCTCCTCTCGCTTACCTACAGTGTGCAGGTACCCCCTTGGTGAGCTCCCTGGCTCTTCAGGGGACTCCTAGGTGGGAAGGCTTGCAGCAATTCTGTGAGGGCTGAAAATGGCCAAGGGGCTGTTGTTTTCTCAATTTCCGTGACGATAGTTGGGTTTTCAATTAAATCTAAACAGCGCTTTTTAAAAAATCCGAACGTAATGTTTTTCCTACTGGTTGTTTTGTTTGAAATCTGAATGCTTTAATCTTTCTTTCTGTTTATTTTGCAACAAATTGGGCTTGGAAAGGCTGTTTTGGAAAGCAAAGAAAACCTGCTATAATCGCTTCAAGAAAAGACATTCTGAATGCTCTAACGGTCCAGACAAATTGGCTTTGGTGCAGCTAAGTCTTGGGGAGTACAAGCCTCGGCTTGAGCTAAGCCTTGGATAAATACACCCCAAAGTAAAGCATTAGCTGGTATTTGTTCGTTATTTGCTGGCTGGAGGGATGAATGTGTAATGAATCTGCTGGGCCCTGTCTTGCTTGTGTCCCATGTCACTGGAGCAGCACAGGCTGCTAAAACCCTGACTCCCCATCCCTGGAAATGTTCAAGGCCAGGTTGGACGGGGCTTGGAGCAATCTGGTCTAGTGCAAGGTGTCTCTGCCCACGGCAGGGTGGTCGAACGGGTTACAGATGGTCTGTAAGGTCCCTTCCAACCCAAAGCATCCTGCGGGTTCTGTCCCCGGGATGCCGGAAGGTGCGCGGGAGGCTCTGGGAGCAGGAGAACTGCCAGCTGCGAGTCCTGGGGGTGCTGCCGCACCCGGGCAGGAGGGGATTCCTCAGCCGGGGAAAGGCGCCGCGGTGCCGCTTTGCAGGGACAGGGGAGCACGAGCTCCAGCCCCCCGGGGCCGCACCGAGCGAGGCCGGGGCTGGTCGCCCGGGGGGCGAGCGCAGCTTGGAGGCGGCTGGTGGGGGACAG
>NW_021940545.1:6116683-6147048 GCF_001715985.3 Manacus vitellinus
CGCAGCATCCTCCGGCGGGGCCGCGCCGGGACCGAGCGCTCCGCGTCCCCGCTCCCGGCACTACTCAGTCTGATCCCGTCAGCAGGCGATATCCAAGCGATGCCTTAAAATTCGCATCCTTCCCTCTAGGAATGCTGTGTGAAGTGTAACCCAGAGGCTTGACATCAATCAGGTTATAGATAAATCATATATATATGGAGGGAAGGGGGGGAGAATCGTGGAACAAGCGTGTCAAGGAGACACACACAGAAAGATTACAGATTAATTTAAAGTTGGGCATTAAGTGAATGCTGCCCACATCCAGAGGTGATACTCCAGCCGAGTCTCTGCCATAGATGCAATTAAAGAGAGGCAGGAGCTGCGCGTAGCACGGGCAGTTAAATCCCACTGCGTTTGTTACAACAATCGATCCATGTTACATAAAGGAATTGCCCGTTTCCGGATCTGGGGGAATTTTTAATTATGTTTCTGTAATAAATTACCTCCTTGCCCATGACCCGACCTGCAGATGCAGTGCTGGAAGCGCCCACCTCTTGGAAAATTGTCTGCTCGGAGGATGTAAAATGACATTTGCCCTAATTATCTTCTCTGACATTTGAGAACAGCGAGGGGGAAATTTTAGGAAATGAGGAAAGTGAAAGAAAGGGGATGGAGCTGCTTCCTTGCATGAGACCTCTCTTGCTGCCCATTACATTACCCTTTTAGCTGAACGTTAATCCAATGAAAAATATTTACGGAGGCTTAATAGGGCGCCCTGTCCAGTTGTGTGGTGTTGATCAATTATTCCATCAATTATTAATTATGGAATAGCTGCTTTATTTGAACTGGGGTAAAGCTGCTTTTGGGAGCTTTACCCAAAATCGCTATTGTGCTTCGGATCTGCTGAGCTGAACGTGCCAGCGTCTGCTTTGCTTACATTTGCATTTTTTTATGGAGCTGAAAGGAAAAAACAAACCTGAAAACAAATAACCGTCGAGGATGCTACGATTTCCTTCGACCCCCAATAGTCAAAATAATAAAGAGCTGCGCTGGCTTATTGCTTTTTGCATCTTTTCAGCCCCAGCTTCTTGGAAAAGGGATATCTTCCCACAGAGCTATCTCTTCGGAGAAGAGCAAATTAAAAGCCTCCATTAGCACAACTCCTCGTGGCCTCATTTTACATTTTATTTCTTAAAAAAAAAAAAAAAAAAAAAGAGAGAGATCTTCAGTGTTGAACAGTCCTGGTGATGCAAAGTGTTAACATGAAGCGGTTCCAAAGAGAGGACAGCAATACAATGGAAGTTTCATTAGAATAATAGGATAAAAAAAATGAATTGCTTAATGCATGATAAACCTTTCAGATACTTAATATTTCTGGGCATCGAAGCACATCCTTTTAACGTGCTCCTGCTGTAGAACAAGAGCTCAAGTAGAAACCGAAAGCAGATAAACATTCGATCCAAGGGACCCCTGAAGTTTAGAAATCCCTCGATGGGCTGTAGCTGCTTATTTCTCCCCCCACTTGAAAAACAAACAGAAATAGGTGGTTGGCAAGCGGGGAGTTGAGCAGCAAGATGGTCTGGCAGTGTGAGGGAGAGCAGCCAGGCAGAGGGGAGGCGAGTGGCATGATGAAGAACACACTGGTCAAAATGAGAGGCTTGGAGCTGGGGAAGCGTCTCCCTGCGTGATGTTGCTGGATGGCTCTGCCGCCTGATTTATATTGGCATTATATTTACATGACGTTCCCGTGTTGGGCGCAGCGAACGGTGCAAGCTCGCGCTTTCTAATCTCCCCCATCTCGGCCCCCCAGTGTGGCACAGCGCTCGTTTGTCTCTGAAATGAAACATGGAAACCTCATTAAATGCACGGAGGAGAAGCCTGCAGTGCTCAACTCCTCGCCGTGCCCGGCGCTTGTTTATCCTGCCAAAATTCTCCCAGCACCAGGAGCCACCGTGGCGACTCGCCCGGAGCCCTTACCTGCGCCTGGCACGGGCTCTGGGCTGCTCCTGCCTTTGGGTGGGAAGTGGATACAGGCAACCCTGGTGTCCCTGGGTGTTTGTTCTCTGGAGGAACAGGCTGTGCCTCGCACAAGGGGCGAGTGCCAGGGATGTGCCGTGGGCCAGCCCTTCCCAGAGCCGGGCGCTGCCTGGGAGCTGTAGGCACGTCTTGGGGTGGCCGTGGCACTGGGTGCCTTGGTGTTGGGGTGTTGGGGTCCCTGCCCTCGTGATCCTGAGCTGGAGGGATGGACGGGCAGCGCTCTGTCCTCCTTTGGAGCAGCTGGTGAGCCGAGGGCAAGAATGAAACTGGAAGCCTGTCTTTGTGGCAGGAATTCTGACATGGCAGCACGGGCTGCGCCTCGGATGACATGGAGCCATCTCACACCCAAATAAGCAGCACGTTAATAGGTGCGACTTCCATGGCAGGCACGAAGGAGGAAGGCGCTCGGTCGTTGCAGTCGTTGCGATGCTGCTGTTCTGGGAGGATGTGCAGTGGCAGCTCTGGGTGCAGAGTGTTTCTTGTCTTTGAAATCTCGATTATAGCCAGCTCTGCGCTTTTACATAATCATGATTTTGTGAGTTACCCTTTCCCTGCTTGTAGATCCTGGAGGAACATCCCCCACCGCACACAATCTGCATGTTGCCGCCATCATCTGCCAGCAGAGCTGTACCAAACATTTAGGAATTCCATTTCCAGGCTCGTGCTCCTGCGTGCTGCCTTCCCCAGCTGCTGCGCTTGGGAAGGGCTGTGGCGACTCCTCACCATGAGAGGGGAGCGAGCACGACTTGGAGGGGACAGGGAGGAGGTGAGGAGATTGCAGAGCTCACTCCGTTGATGCCTTCCCCTTGTTTGTCCTACCCGTCGGCTGCATGGTGGAAATGCTGGTCTCCACCTTGTAAAGCCAGCGTGTGGGTTGTGGTGTGGAAATGTGGACTGGCAGTTGTGGAGGAAGCCCAACATCAGCCGTGCGTGACCTCTGGTGCATCCCTTTGCTCGTTTGGCCTCCCTGGGGAGACAGTGCTGTCACCCTGGCTTGGTAATGTCACCAGATGTCCCCTTGGGACTCAGCTGCAGCTCCCCAGGCTTTGTGTGCAGCATGGCCAAGATGTGGATGTGGGCTGTGGAAGGGGAGGGACTGCCTGTGGTCTCTGGGCTTGTTCCTCACCCCCCAGAGCTGGGGGATTCAGGATGTCCAGCTCTGGGTCAGCCCCTGTGTGGATGGCATGGTGAGACTGGTACCTCCAGCAGGCTGCCATGAGAGGTTCAGGGACCAGGAAAGCAGCGGGGAGAGCTTTTTTTCCCAGGCAAGGGTTACAGCCTCAGCCCGGCTGCTGTCGTAATAGCTGGAGGTGGTTCAGGCCTTAATTTCCATGCAGATGCATTAAGGAGCAGGCGCTCGGAGCATGTTTGAGCAGTGCCCTTACCCGAAGAGGACCAGGGGAAGGCTCTCCTTTGCTCCCTGTGTGCATTGTTGAGTTGGGAAGGACTGTGGTGTTTGAGCTGAAGGGCTTGTGCCACCAGGGTGGGACTCCCGTGGCAACCAAAATACAGTGCTGGGGCAGGGAAGGAGCTGTGGCAGGTACCTGCCATCGGTGCTGCTGTGCTGGGCACCAGCTGAACACCCCAGGCCGTGCTTGGCAGTTCTTGACAGGATTTCCACTCCCCTGAGACTGGTCCCTGAGGGGCACAGCATAGTCATGGCTTTAACCCTTTGGGCTGGAAAGCCACGGTGGTGGGGTGGCACCTTGGGTGGATGTGCTGCACCCCTGCCTGCAGAGGCACCTCTGTGCTCCTCCTTGGAAGGGACCAGCCTTGTGTTATTCCCCTTGCCTCAGCTGCTTCCCTCCTCATCCCTTCTGTGATGCTTGGACATGCCACTTCTGCTCCATCAGCTCCAAGGTCACTCCCTTCATTAGCACAAAGGCTGTTTAAAGTCTCCTGGAGGTGAGGGCTTGGAGGGAGCTCATTCCAGAAAGGCTGAAGACTTCTCCAGCACGGGGAATGAGCAGGCAGTGTGTGATGGAATTACCTTCCTCTCTTTAGTACAGAGGAACGATCAGGACTTGCCACCTACCTGTAATTCCCACCCCCATGCGTGCCAAGCTTCGGTTCACTTTCTCCTTGAACAGGGCAGGTGTCAAACACCCTTAATGAGGATAATAAATGAGCTGCTTGGTGGCCATTAGCCTGCTGCTCTCCACAGCATCCCTGCAGCCCGGCACAGCTGGGGGCTGGGGAAGCCCTGGTGGTCCCTCCAGTCCCTTTGCTGTCCCACGGGTGGGTTTTTTGCTGTGGGGGAGCCTTGGCAGCATCACACTGGCCTTGGAAGGAGGGCTGGGGTGGGCACCCAGGTAGTCAGGCCACCAGGACCAAGAAGGAGGTCTTGGGAAAGGTGCTGCCAGTGGGGTAATGTGAATTCTAGTCCAGCGCCTGCCTAGAGGATCACAAGAACCCCCTTGAAACAACTTGTTCAGCCTTTTCCCAGCTCTGTCGGGTTTCCACACAGTTGCTGGTGTGCAAAGGACCTTGCTCAGCTTTGAGGAACTTGCTGGGTTTGGGTGGGCACAGGACTGGCTGTGTGGTCCTGAGCAAGCAGCTTGTTAGCAGAGGTGATGTACGTGCGTCGCGGGCACAAAAAGCTTCTTATCTCAGGAGAAACAGCTCTGGCTGGCACGAAGCTGGTCCTTGTCTGAGACAGGTCCTAAATCCGCTTCTTAGAAAAGGATGGGCTCTCCCCTGTGGGGTTTGGAGGGGAGGAGGGGTTGTGCTGCTGGCTGTTTGCCTGGGGGGTGATGGCATTGCTGTGCTCCTCGTGCAGGACCTGCATCTCAGCTGCTTCTTCCCGAGATGGGTGATGTGGTGACAGATCCTGGGGACAGTCTCTGGCCCCTCCTTAGAGCAAGCAGGTGCTTTCAGTACAGCCTGGTGCTTTGCTGTGTCGCTGGAGGTGCTGGAGTTTGGGAAATCCAGACATCAAGACTAGTAAATATTCCAAGGGGATGATAGCAAAATGACTTGCTTCTCCCAGCTCGGATAGAGATATTAATATTTCAATACCTCTAGGTTGTAATTTACCACAATTTAAGAAGATTGAGCTCTGATAACTCAAAACACCTGCCTCTCAGAGCCAGCCTGAGTGTCCAGCTGTGCACTGGGCTTGGTGCAGCTCCCAGCTAGAGCCAGGCTGGGCTCCAGTGCTGGCACCAGTCTCGCTGCATTCCCAGCAGAAACTGTTCCATTTCAGCTCCTCCAGCCTCCTCTTTTCAGGTTCATGTGACTTAATGCCCTCGATATGTAGGTTAGGGTCAGCACATCTGACCAGATGTGAGCAGTGATTTCTGGTTTAAAAATATTGCTGTGCTATTTCTAAATTTTTAATCTCTCTCGGTGATTTGGAGACAGTTTTATGAAACATGGAATTAGGATGCTGCTCAATGCTAAATGGTAAAGGAGATTATATGGATTTAACTCTATGCGTCTGTCACATAACTATTGCCAATCCCATAACCTCCATTTTCTATTAAAAATCCCTTTCCCCCTTTGACCTGAAAAAGCTTTACGGGTAATCTGAATTTCCCTGTTTATGAGGTATTTTTCCACTCCTCGCCCCAGCCCCTCGCCCGTCCATCTCCAAACCCTCCTGGTGCTGCCAGGGATGAAGATGTGTCCCTGACAGGCTCTGGGTGCTCGAGGAGCCCTCTCCAGCCGTGCTCTGGGGTCTGGGGGGAGATGCTGGATGGAGCACGGGGCTCAGCAGGATGTCCCTGGTCCCAAGCCAGGGCGAAGGGTGGCTTTTGCTGTGCCCTGACTCCAGCCATCTTCTGCTCAGCTCGGGCGACAGGCTCTGCCACAAATAGCTCTCTGCTGCTCGTGAGGGCTTTGTTTCCCTTCCTCTGCCTGCAAAACGTGCGGGTTTTTTTCTCTTTCATGTATTTGGGAGAAGCACTGCGCCGCTCTGATGAAGGGAAATGCTGATTCATGACGACAAACCAGCCTGGAGATGTCACAAAATGACATCTGCAGGGCCGAGCGGTGGCCCCGTGGCTCTGCAAAGGCTGGGCTGGAGCTTTGCTCCTCCGTCCATTGGTCTCTGGCCCTTGTCAGCAAGGGAGGGAAAAATAAATGGCTTTATCTCCTTCTACTTGTGCGTGGACACAGGGAACTGGTGTGTGTGGAGACATGGAGATGATTTGGTGACCTACAAATCCTTTGTCTCATGTGGTGGCAGCGCTGGACCTCGCTAATCCCATCTGTGGTGGCTCTGCTGGGCAATGCCCTGCTGTGGGACAGGAGGGCTCTGAGGAGGCTCAGGGGGAAACCTTGGCAGTGTAGGGGATGATTCTTTGCAGTGCACATGGAGAGCTAGAACAAGGTGCCTCTGGTTTTGTGGGTGCTGAAGGAGGCACGAGGTTGTACATCCAGCTGGGAGAAGGATGGAGAGGGCTCTGCTCTGGGAAGGAGTGAGGTGTTTTGGGGGTGTCCCATCCTGACCTGGATGAGGATGGTGAGGAGCAGGCTGGTGGCATGGAACCGAGGCAGGGGACACCAGAGGAGGCTTGGTGTGGAGATGGAGTGGCCGTGGCCACTCAACCAGCCGTTCCTCGGGCGAGCGGTCGCCTTCGGAGCTGAGGCGAGGCTCTCCGTGTGGAGGAGGCTTTTCCTTCTCCCCCCTGCTCCCGTCCCCTCCTCCCCAAGTTAAGGAATCGAGGTCAGGGAGGGTCCCCCGTGACTCGTTGTGAACCGGCGGCACGGTAGTGATCTGCTTATTGGCTCTGCGGCCCCGCGAGCGCGCGCTCAGCCGCAGCTATTAATACACCCGCCGAGGGCCCTTCCACATCCCTGTCCTTCCGCCCACTTGGAAGGAGTGCAGCTAAAAAAGGAAAGCGGATCTGAGTGACTGGGGGCCTCCTCATCCTTATTTATAGCCAATTTTGCTGGCTCTGGTTGAGAAGGGGGAGCTCGTGGTCCTGGAGAGAGGGAAGGAGGGACCGGAGGAGTTGGATGCAGAGGTCCCTTCCCTGCTTTCCAAGGAGGGAAGTGCTGTTCTCCAGTGCTCATGGTGCCCTGGAGAGCTGCTCCCAGGCATTCAGGTGGCTGCAAGCTCTGCCTGGACTGTGCCACTGAACCCACCTCAGTTCTCCTTTGGATGGTGCAGGGATGCCTGGGAGAAGCTCAGGCTGAGGGCAGGGAGGGACTGGGTTTCCCTCTCTCTGGCTCTGGCAGAGGGGAGCAGCTCTGATCCCAGTTTTCCTGCCCCTCTCCTGGTTTGGAAGCAGTGGTAGGGCAGCAGGAGAGATCTCTGCCCTGCATGGGGATGGTGTGCAGTGGACGTGTGGGCACTGCTGATGGGCTGAGCTGGGGGTCTGATGTGGCATAGGGGTGCTCCAGGCTGGGGAATGTTGGGGTTTGCAGGAGAAACGATGTTGGTTGTTGTGCTTGGCGTGTTGCTGTTGCACAGGGGCATCCTCGGGGCTGTGGGTGCTCAGACAGTCAGACCATGCGCTCAGAGCCCGCCGGGCGCCGGGGGAAGCCCTGGGGCGATGCCCTGGGTACCTGTCCTCGCTTGCACAGCCCTTGGTTGTCCTGCTGAGGTGCCCGTGATCCCTGATCCATGCTGGCAGCAGGAGCGCTGGCCTGTGAAGGTGGCCTTTGTGCTTCCAGCCGTGCCCTGATGCTGCTGCCCTGCCCTGCTCTGCCGCGCGTGGGGTCTCTGTGCCAGCAGGACTGGTGATCCCTGCAGTGACCCCCCGCCCCTGCGGCCTCTGCTTTCTCCACAGCACACGCTGAAGATGTTGGAACCAGCCTCTACTTTGTGAACGACTCCCTCCAGCAGGTCACCTTCTCCAGCACAGTGGGGGTGGTGATCCCCTGCCCGGCCGCGGGGTCACCCAGCGCCGTCCTTCGGTGGTACCTGGCCACAGGCGACGACATCTACGATGTGCCCCACATCAGGCATGTCCATGCCAATGGGACTTTGCAGCTCTACCCCTTCTCGCCATCAGCCTTCAATAGCTTTATCCACGACAACGACTACTTCTGCACCGCGGAGAACTCGGCTGGCAAAATCAGGAGCCCAAATATCCGTGTTAAAGCAGGTGAGGGCTCCCCGCGGGCGCTGGGGTTTGGGTGAGGGGCTGGTTTTCCTCTGGTCTTCTCCATGGCCTGCTGTCGTGGGTTGATGGGCCAGCTGGCCCATCAAGAGCAGGACCAGGGCTGCTGTGTTGGGCTGTTGCAATGGGAGCGATTGATGCTGCACGGAGGGTGCTGGGTGGGATGTGCAGCTTGGGGGTCTCCAGTGAGTGCCTGGAGAATGTGGTGTGGCTGCAGCCTGGTGGCAGGAGAGGTCCTTTCCCTGTGAACTGTCTCATCCAACCACGTACAGAGGCCTTTCACAGCTGTGGGAGGAGCTGGACCACGTCTGTCCATGCTGGAAGACCCCCTCAGTGTCCCACAGCCCTGTTCCCACTGCAGCATCCAGCCCCAGCTTGCCAAGACTTATTAAGAAAGGAAAAAAAGGAGGAATATGGCAAAGAGCTGATTCCAAAAGCCATTAGAGTAAATTATTGACCAGGCTGAGGAGGGCTAATAGTCCAGGAATGGCTTCATTATGTAACCTATTAAAAGTGGGGCTAGCAGAGGGAACGTGACAGAAGTGACTACAGGGTTTTTTATTTTAATACCTTGTACTGCAGAGTAAATTGGTATTAACCCCCTTCTGCAGAGTGAATTATTTACCAGCACCATCAGGTTACCTATAAACCACAGCTCTGTGGAGGAGGGATGGAGCAGATGGGGTGTAGCAAACCCTCCTCGTGCCGGGCACCGCCAGGCTGCTCTGCTGGGGTCCCACGTGCTGAGGGCTGCCATGGGATCACAGAGGGGGACTCCTGGCTCTCCTACCTCTTAATCCAGGGCTGAGTGCACCCATGCTGTCAGCAGGAGCTCAGCCTCCCTCTCCATTAGCAGGAGACGTGGATGTGCAGTGGGGGCTCTGAGGGCCATCAGGAAGGCTCCAGCTGGCTTGAGCTGCTCTGGCTTTATGGCATCCGAAATGGCTGTGAAACATTCCCCTGCTCCTGCTCCCTCCTGGCCATCCCACATCCCTGTCACTCTCCACTGCTTTGTAATGGCAGTTCAGCACATAAAGCCAATTACAGGTGTAGAAAGTCAGCAATTCAATAAAATGCAGTTGAAATTGAAAATATGAGGGGGAAAATCTCTGGAAGCCTTGGGAAAGCTGTCGTTGGGCACGTGGAGCAAATCTCTGCAGCCAGGGGAAAGTTTTCAGCGTGCTGGTTGTGGACAGGTGTTACCCTCATGTGGGTTATTCCTGGTGGCAGGAAAAGGTCAGAGTCCTGTCTGTGGGGGCTGGCACAGGTCAGGGATGCAGAGGCAAGTGGGGGGGGGCCATGCCCAGGGTTTGCCCCGAGCTGGGGTTGTCGTGGTGACAGGGAGCATGCAGGATGCTCCTCATGGTCCCTGCTGGCCTTTAAAGCCTGTGAATAAACCTCTGCTCCAGGTGATTAAGGAAGCTTTTGCTGGTTAATCTGCTTTGGCTCTGCAGTCCCTTTCTGTGCCGGCTTCCCCCTGTGCCCTCGTGGCACAGACCCCCATCTCTGGGCAGGGTGCCCCAAAAGCCTGGGAAATCAAGGTGGAAATACTGTCACCCTCTCGCTGCTGCCTTGTCTGTGTGAGGTGTGGGATGTGATGCCAGCAGGAGCTTCCCACTGAGGGAAAACACCTTCCTTTGGGGGCTGCTGAGGAGTTTTGTTGGGCTGCTTCTGTTCTGGCCAGGGAGTGTTGTTAGATGATGAAGTGAACATATATTTCTCGTGATAACAATCGTACCCATGTCCTACAGGGCACAATTATTGCGCCAGTAGGGAGGCACCTGCCCTCAACTGCATTTTGTACTTAAACTTCAGGAGTGTATGGTGTGTGCCTGTGTTACTGAGGCTGGTGACATCTTTGTATCTTGCTGAAGAGGCTGAGGTGGCTCCATGTCACCCAGTGAGTGCTCCTGGAATGCTGTGGCACTGGGGAGTTCCTTGTTGCTGGTCCAGGGAGCAGCGTGGAGCTCTCGAAGGGATGTGCCTCTCCCTGAGGAGTAGGGGACATGTGGCATGGCTTGGAAAATTGTCATCTGCTGCCCTCAATATTCCCCTGGTGGATTTTGGAGGGTGCCAGGCTCTGTGTCTCTCCCAGGTGCCTCACAGCCGCATTTTCGGCATCCAGAGGCAAAAGGAATTTTAGAGCTACAAAATGTCCTTGGTCCCCACACTGAATCTGGCAAGTTCAGGTGGTGCTGGGGCCCGTGGCAGGGTTCCAGCAGCAGGACCCGGGCCAGGAGCCCCCCTGCATGCTGAGCACAGCACTGCATTCCCCGACAGAGGGCCACTCCCTTCCCGGGAAGGTGATGGGATGGAAGCAGTGTGTAGCTGGGTGGGTTGGTTTGTTTGGGAAACGTGGGATTAAAGCAAAAGGAAGTGTGTTTTCCTCCAGCACTGTCGTGCTACCAACCATCTGCTTTTCTCCACAGTTTTCAGGGAACCGTACACCGTTCGGGTGGAGGACCAAAGGTCGATGCGTGGAAACGTGGCTGTTTTCAAGTGCCTCATCCCCTCTTCAGTGCAGGAATACGTTAGTGTTATATCCTGGGAGAAAGACACCGTTTCTATCATCCCAGGTAAGAGAGGAGCACCTGTTCTCTTGGAAATCGGACCTGCTTTGCCATGTGTGACAGTCGCTGTTGTGGAGGGTCTGGTTTTGGCTCCTTGTCTGTGCCTGTGCTGCCCGAGCAGAGGCTTCTATTGGTGATCTTGCAGCTCCAGACTGGGCAGCACTGCTGGTGTGAGCAGATGTGTCATGTCTGGGGTCTCCCAGGTGCCGTGGTCGGGTGTAAGCGTGGCTCAGTGTCAGTGTGGCAGCACATGTGCCCTGTCCTGGTCTCTGCCTGGTGCTTTGGGTACCTGGCACCAGGGCTTGGATAACAGGGAAAGCACCTACCTTGCTGTCCGTGTCCCGGCTCCTGCAGCCAGGGCTGGTGTTCGTGTTGTCAGGATGATGCACATGTCAATATTTCAGCTTCTCTTGTGACTTTTCAGAGCTGATTCAGTCAGAGGGAAAGAAACTTGGTAAAAATGGCATTTTGTGCCTCTTCCCATGCTGGAAGCTGCTTGGCCTCCCTGTCCCATGTTCCTGCCTTGTAGTCCTGGACGTGTCCTGCTCGGTACCGACGTCCATCCGTGGGAAAGGGGCTGTGGGAGGGACAGCATCGCCCGTCTTACGCAGGGACTTTGCAGTTCTGGGTGTTTGGCCTCTGGGTAATTCCTTTGACTTTTTGGCAGGTGCTCCTGCCTGGCCTGGCACAGGTGTTGAGTGGGCTGTGGGCAGGTGCTGGCACAGCGTGGGGCTGTCCCACATCCCCATGTACCCGGGTGACCTCTTGGCTCCTCGGCGGAGCCGCTATTGATGGCAGCGCCGGCTGCCCGGCACAGCCTGTGTGAGCCATAGTAAAGCAATCAATACTGCTGTCCCCGGGGCATCCAGAGACAATTAAAGGATTTGGCCCAAAGTGAGTGCTCTGTGCTTGATATTTGCTCACAGGTCAGCAAGTCCTGATGCTCCTCCGGGTCTCGGTGCCACCGGGAGGAGCAGATGCTGCCGGGAGCGGGGCTGGGGCACCACTGACCGAGCAGGGGAGGCCATTGCTCTAATCCCTCTGGCACGGATGCTTCTTCCTTAAGGAGCTTAAGGAGCAAAGTACTTCACCTGGAGGGGGGTGACAGGTTCTCCTGAGGTCTGTGGTGGCTCTTGCTGGTGGGCTGTGCCTCCTGGGTGCAGCCAACGTGCTGACTCAGCACGGCCCACGTGCACTCAGAGCCAGGCGGAGGGAAGTGGTGCTCCCGACCTTTGGCAGGGGGACAGACTGGCCTTGCCAGCCTTTCTGTGCAGGAAATGGCTGTGGCTGAGGGAACGTGAGGTGGATTTCGGCGTGGTGGATGGGGCTGAGGAGTTTGTGGTGTCCATCTCTGGGGTGAAAGGCGCTCGGGTGATGCTGGTGGGTGATGTGGGTGATGCTCTGCCCGCCATGGGCTCGTGCTGTTTGATGAGTGGGAAACGAGACCCCTCAGCAGGACAACCCAAGGTGTTGTTTCCTCAGTGTAGGCTGGCTCTGGCAGCACCTCCTGGGAAGTTGGTGGTTCAGGATTCTGTGGCCAGTGGGCTTGGCGGTGATTTTGCCAACCGAGCACCCGTGCACTTGTGTGATCTTAACCAGACTTGTTCCCAACTTTGCTGTGGCAGTGGATTTTTTAATATGATGATTTAATTAGGGTGGAACGATTTTAACATTCTAAAGCAATAATTACCCTAAAGACAGAACATATAAATTGT
The DNA here is from genome assembly GCF_001715985.3 of Manacus vitellinus. Lineage (NCBI taxonomy): Eukaryota > Metazoa > Chordata > Aves > Passeriformes > Pipridae > Manacus > Manacus vitellinus. The sequence goes on from NW_021940545.1 coordinate 6,129,056, forward strand.
GTTACAGTGCAGAGTCAACACAAGCAAACATGTTGTGCCGTTAGATTACAAATATAGTATCTGCCTGAAGCTTATTTTTTTGTTGCTGGTGTGTTAGAGCTAAAACTGGATTTGCTGTTACCAAAAATACACTCTTTTCCTGACCTCTGCTGATCTTCTGCTTCTGTCCTGGTTCTAAGTGGGGAGGAGGAGGGATCCCTGCTGTTTGGAGGGAATGGAGTGGAGGTGAGGAGAGCTGGGATGTGGTGCTGAGGCCCCAGGGCCCCCCCTGGTCGCAGCAGTGCCTTCAGCACAGTGAGACTGCTGCAGGAGGAAAGGTGTGTGGAAGGACTGTCAGCAGTGCACTCGAGCTGTGCTCACAGCTGGCTGTGTAACGTGGTGTTCTCTCCTGACTTCGGTGTGCCAAACTCTCTGCTTTCCCTGAAACTTTGCTCTAGTGCTCCCTGTGGAAGGCTGGGCATCTTCCCAGCAAGCTGAGATGCAGCAGGGGAGGAACAGTCCTGATGCACAGAGCAGGGGAAATCTCCATCCAACCTTCTCTGTGGCACCAAACTTCTTTTAAGTGACTGTTTTCACAGTAAATAACTTTTCCCCAACCAAACTGAAGTATTTGTAGCTCAGAAATAGGGGCAGTGAGCATTTCCCCTGGGGCTGCTGCTCTCGTGAGCTCAAGCCTCTGCCTCTGTACGTGTCTGGGGTGACCCTTTTGTGAGCTTTCTCGGGTTCTAGGAAGAAATTCTCCCCTGTGAGGGTGGGGAGGCCCTGGCACAGGTTGCCCAGAGAAGCTGTGGCTGCCCCATCCCTGGAAGTGTCCAAGACCAGGCTGGAGCAACCTAAGATAGTGGAAGGTGTCCCTGCCCATGGCAGGGGGTGGAATGAAATGGGCTTGAAGGTCCCTTCCAACCCAAACCATCCTGTGATTCTGTGATTGATGATTCTTTTTCTGCTTAATTGGGCTTACAGGGCTCCCAACCTCTGGTGTCTCTTCACTCAAGCCCTGCTGCTTTCTTGGTGGGGGCTTGGGGTGGGTTTGGTGAGTACAGGGTGGTGCCTTGCTGGTGAGAGCCCTGCTGAAGAGCTGCCTGCCTCCCCAGGCTTGCGTGGCAAGTTATTTGGTTAACTTGGCACCAGGGTAACATACCCCAGAATCAAAGATAAATTCTTTATGGCAGGTTATCCGGCACATAAATCATCATTAGTGCAGCTCATTTTTGTTTAGTGCCCACCTGACCGTGCTGCCGTCGGAAGCTGTGTGTTTAGTGAAGTCAGGGGTTGCAGGGAAATTACAGGGTTCTCAAAAAGCCATTTGCTTTGCTGGTGCTCACATCAGAATCAATCTTGCCTGGCGTTCCCAGCCTTGCTGCAGACTCTGGGGCTCCGTGTAGGAGGGTGTGCGTGGCAGGGCAGCAGCAATGCTCTCTGGAGAGGGCTGGGGGGAGAATCACACCTCACACCCGGGCTGGGATTTCAAACTCGGCTGCTACTGATGAATCTTGATGTGTGTTTGAGGGGAAGGATGGGAGCACGGCAGTGTTTTACACACCCCTCGCCCTTTTCCATGAGGAAGTCCTGCTACAAACCAGTTTAAGAACTCAACGTTGCAAACAGCTTTTATTTTATTATTTTGTTATTACTGTGTGTGGGTCCCACGTGTGTGGGCACTCCTGGGGTGTGTGTCCAGCTGCAGCTCACAAAAACAATATGGGCAGCTACCTGAGACACTAGAAAGTGGATTTTTGGACCATTTCAGGCCCTGCTGGGTTGTTGCAAGGCTTTTATTTGAGCACTGCTTGGCTTTTGCAACCCTGTGAGCACACACGTGCCTGTGCACTTCCAGCGTTGTTGGGTGGCTCTCTGTGGTGTCCCTGGAGAGCAAATTGTGGTGCTCTCAGGTGTGACAGCATCGTGTCAGCTCGAGGGAAAGCTGACAGCGCTTGGCACCCGTCCTGCCCAGCCTGCTGGCACCAGGACTGGCAAGGGCAGCAGGATTTGGAGGCAGTGAGCATTACTGGCCTGGCAAACCCAGAGCTGAGCTGCTATTTGCTGCTTTGGTGTCGTGTAACTTGACAGGTTGTGTTGGAAAAATCTAAATACAGCACTTCTCAAGGTACCGCCGTTTCTGAGGGGGCTGCCTTTGTCACCAGCCTAATACAAATCCTCCAAGGGCTGCTGAGATGAGGATGTACTTAGTCATTGGTTATCCACAAAGCCTTTTCTCTGGAAAGCAAAACGTAAAACTTGCCAGAAGGATGGAGCTGGGAAAAAAAAAAAAAGGAGTTCTGTGAAGTTTTAGACGTGTTTTTGTGCATGTTATGGGTTGAGCCTTTCAGGAGTTTCCAAAATAGCTGAGCTGATCTGTTGTGGTGCTTCAGATATGAGCTCCATTTGACCTGCACAACCCTTTCTACCCCGTCCTCTGGTGTCCCCAAGGCTGGTTATGGGGTTCTTTGACTCGTCTCAGCAGCTGTTTAGTGATGTGGGCAATGAAAGTACAGCAGCTGCCTTGTGGTTCCGTGTGGCCAATACCCCCCAAAATGTTCTCTCTCCTCTGCTGCACCTCGCCACTGGCACAGGTTTTTTTTCTGAAATGGCAGAAATGGAAACTCACACAAATCCCACTGCAATCCATCCCAGGACGTGGTGAGTCCCGGGATGAGGCGTGAGGTTGGATTTGTGGGCACAGCATTCCCTCCCAGCCGGGCATTGTGTGCCACAGGGCACGGAGGGATGATCCAAGGGGCAGAAGAGCCAGGACCTGGATAATTCAGCATTGTCCTTGAGTCAATAGGCTTATTCTGCAGGACACAAGTCTCCTGTTCCTGGAGAAAAGCTGGAAGCTAGGACAGAATAAACACGGTGAGGCGAAAGGCTGCCCTTGTTTCTGTGTTTGTCCTCGTGGAGAGGTTTGGAGACACAGAGAAGTTACTGGGGGTCACGTCCAGCTGCTGGTGTTTTGGTTTGGTTTGGCCTGAATAATAACAATAACCCAGCTGGTTTAAAGGAGGAGGCTGCGGGTCTGAGCGTGCTGGGCACGAGGCCACCCTGCTGCCCTGTCCCTGCTGTCCCCTGTGGCTGAGCACGGGGCTGGTGGCTCTGACCTGCTGCTTTCCATGGAGAGGAGGGAGCCTGGGCTGCTGCTGCCTGCCCTGCTCCCTCCTGGCATGTGCAGGGAGCAATCCACACAGGCAACTCCGAGGAGGTGCTGTGACCATTGGGCAGCAGGCTGGCCAGGAGTTGGCCTTTTCATCTGGATTTTGTCACTCTGCCTGGGCCGGGCTGACTCGCAGCCTGGAGCCGCCTGATGTGATGGGAGCGAGCGTTGTCCTGTCCTACCCTGTCTGGGGGTGCTGCAAAACCTTTTCCCCTGTCGGCCTCGAGATCTCTAAAGGTGTCCTGCCTTCTCCCCCACTCCTTGCCACCCTCTCTGGCTTCGACATGTGCCCAGACCTGTTACAGAGGGAAGTAGCTCCAGGCGTTATTCTCACCAAGTGGGGTGAGATTCTGTCTGAAATCATTTCATCCTTCCCCAGAGACTTGGCGTGAATTTTATCTAATCGCCATGGCAACAGATAAAAAAAGGTGTGAGCACATCTCCTTTTGCTGTGATAATTCAGATTTATATATTCAGATCAGATTGGAGTTAGAGATTTTAAAAGGAGCAGATGCAGCAGAAGGTGTGACTGCAAATAATGTGGCGAGAACGTTTGATGATCCTGCCCTTTAAGAGGGGAGAGCGCTTTCCCGCAGGTTTTTTTGGAATATAATTATTCCATCAAATCCACTTTAACAAGGACTCATTATAGCCCTGATAATGCAGAGTCACGTTGGAGACAATCTCACACACACACACACACACAGAGCACACGGAGGGACCACAACAAGTAAACAGGACTCTGGGAGCAGCCGGGGTGGCCACCCTGCTCCCCGTGGCACCTCGTGCTCCTGGTGCCTGGGCTCTGCAGGCCCCCAGCCCCATCACCCCCGTAGCAGGGCTCAAATGGAGATTTGCTGACTCTGAGCTCGGGCCATCCTGAGCCAAAGCTTTTGTTGGCGGCTTTTGCTGAGCTGTGGCAGCTTCTGCAGGAAAGGGAAGCTGTGGCGGAGGGCAGAGCAAGGGATCATAGAATGGTTTGGGAGGGACCTTAAAGCTCATCCAGTTCCACCCCCCTGCCATGGGCAGGGACACCTCCCACTAGCCCAGGTTGCTCCAAGCCCCGTCCACCCTGACCTGGGACACTTCCAGGGATGGAGCAGCCACAGATGCTCTGGGCAACCTGCGCCAGGGCCTCGCTGGCTGCGGAGGGGTTTGGAGAAGGAAAGGGGCTGTTGATCTCACACTTGGCATCCCTGTCCCTTGGGGCACCTGTAAGTGGGAATCTTGGGCCACCCCGAGGAGCAGCTGTGCTGTAGGGAAAGGATGAATGGCAGGTAGAGAGTGGGATGGATGGCTGAGGGTTTGGAGATCCCATGGGAGGCAGGTGGGCTGGGCTCTAAATCTCTTCCTGGAGTGCAGAGAGCAGGAGGAGGAAGGAATCAGTCAGAGGGGATGCAAGGAGGAAGGGTCTGCTGGTGGCAGCCAGAAGGATGCATGTCTGGGCTCTCCAGGGTCCCAGGGTGACTCTGTGTAGCAGGATACATCATTCCAATCATGCTCTGAATTGCACATTGAGATTTTGCAGGAAATGGCAGAGGAGCTGGGAAAAAGAGGGAAGTCCCCTGGAGCACCCCAGTGGTGACATGTAGGGAAGGGGAGTGACGTGGGCAGGAGGGGGTTGGAGGTGCAGCCAGAGGCTGATTAACCTCCTGTGGTGATGTGTTCTTGACCTTACAAGGTGCCTGGGCTTCCCTGGAGGAGCTGGGAGACCCTTGGGCTGTGCTCTGTGTGTCCTTGTGAGAGGATTCTCTGCTGAGCACAGCCCTCAGAGGAGGTTACGGGGCACAGCTCCCATGGAGCTGAGCTGTATAATGAAACCTGGTGCTACATGTGCCTTCTGCACCTTGCTGAACCCACCACTGTTCCTGCCTGCCCGTAGGGCTGAGCCTGGAGGATCCAGGTCCTCGCTGAATTACAAGGGCAGTGGTCTTGTCTCCCTGTTCAGAATGTACTTGCTAAATTCTAATGCTCTTGTGCATTTTAAAGGCCTTCCTGCCAGCAGAGAGCTCCCCTCTGGGGTGTGGGTTAGCTCGAGCTGAGGCTGTGATCACCACTCCATGTGCTGGGCAGGGTGGTGTGGATGTTGGGCACGGGGCTGGAGCTCGGGGGGCTTTGCACAGGGGTGCAACCCATGCTCAGCCATGGACCACCTTGCCTGAGGGGTCCTTGGGAGCCACCCCTCTGCCTGGAGCACTCTGCAGGATGGTCTTGGAATGCACCAAAATCCCTTAAAAAAAAATCACAGAATAGGCTGGAATCATAGAGTGTCCTGAGTTGGAAGGGACCCACGAGGATCATCAGTCACAAGAATCAACATGAGAAAATGCCAAAGCCAGCTCTGAGAAATGGGCTTGCTGGCGTGTTCAGGTTCTCCACCCAGCCCCAATCTTTCTCCTTTTATACCTCTATTTAAGTGTCACCTAATGGAGTGAAGACATTGCTGGCTCCTGTCCTGCTGCCCCGGGGTCTCCTCTGGGAGCAGTGCCTACCCAGCAGTAATTGCTACAGCAAAGCCAAGTGAGGTGAGAGCTGTACAGGTCAAACCTCTTCCCAAACCACATGTTTTTGTGAGCTTGAGCCACCTGCCCCTGGGGCCTGTGCTGGGCTGTGGAGGGAGAGGAGCTGGTGCTGTGTGTAGCAGAGCTGAAGTCATCCCTTCTTCGTGCCCCCGCCGCTGGTGTGTCCACTGGGAGGGTGGGGTGTGCGTGTCCAGCCCATCCCGAGTGGGCAGAGCAGGGTTGGGGTGCCTGTGGACAGGGAGGGGGGGTGGGGGTGGAGTGTGTCTGCCTCCCCCTCCTCCCCGTGCACCCGCGCACATCCACAGATGCAGAAACAATCCCGGTCATTATTCCTGCCATGGTGACAGTGACAGTGGCAGAGATGCCAGCTTCCTCACACAGACGGCTTTATTTCATCTCCTCTGTTTTTCAAAGCCTCTTTCATTTTGTATGAGGAGACAGATGTGAAGGGCTGCAGGCTGATAAATTCTGCTGTCTTATGAAAAGAGAGGGTGGGTTTTTGTTGTGGTTGCTGCTCTTCCTCCCTCCCCAGCCCCCTCCCAGCAGCCTCTTTCTGTCGAGGGTGCTCCCTGCTCCGGGTGTGGGATGCTGTCACCTTGCTGGGGCAGGCAGGGCTGAGTCCCCTGGCTGGGATTTGGGGAGAGAACCTGGGGTTGTGGTGATGGGCACCTGGTTGGAAGCAAATGAGCCCAGAGGTGCAGATGCCTCCCAAAGCATCCACAGTGCCTGCTCTGAGTCTGCCCACTGGGTGGGCAGGAGCTGATCCCAGCTCTGGAGTCAGGGCTAAACCTTCCCAGGGGCTTAAACCCCAAATCCTGTAGTGGCACCAAGGTCTGGGTTGGGGCAGGGGGCTCAGAGGTTGCTGTGGTCTGTACCAGCTGTGGGATGGAGCTGTGGGATGGAGCGGGATGCAGCCCCTGCACTCCTCGGAGAGGCTGGTGGAAGGGTGTGTGCTCTGTGCCTTCTCCATCCTTCATGGAGCACCTGGCACTGTGGCTCCAGTGGCATTGGGGGTCCCAGGGCAGCCCCCCTTCCTCCTCTCCTGCTCTGCTGACGATAGTTCAAGTTTAAAAATAAATTGCTCCATCTTTAATTGCGGTTTAAATAACTGCTTCATTTTTATTTAAATGTGGCTCTGCAAGGCTTGGAGAACAATTAGGAGAAAATACAGGGCATTGCTCTGGTGCATGTGTTCAAGCATATAATTAATTTTTTTTATTATACTGATGTTTGCCGAATCTGGAAAAAGATCTTATTGTTCCTCTTGATTCAGTCACGCAGAGGATCTACAAATACACCAGCCATTTCAGGACTCCATTTGCTAAGCCGGGGAGCCTTGGTGCTGACACGCCAAAGGAAGGCTCCTCGGATCGCTGCCCTTTGCCACCCCTGCTGTGACAGGGATGCACGGGGGGTGTGCAGCCTCAGAGCAGCCTCAGAGCAGGGTAGGCTGCTCTGTGCCACCCCAGGACTGCCTGCAGGGGCTCCCCAGTGCCAGGCTGGTGGGCACAGCCCGGGCTGGGGCTGTTGGATGTGTCCTCGGCCCCTCCTGAAGGATTTTGGCAGCGCCTGGTGCTGTGGGTGCTGCTGCAGGGCCCACACTGAGGTCTGGGCTGGGGGCTCACCCCAGTGGGGGTTTGTGCTTTTTGTTGATGAATGGTGTTAAAATGCCAACACAGGACTGGGGGATGTTGGGTGAAGCCTCTGCAAGGCTCAGCATGACCCAGGGACCTCTCACGAGCAAGCTGGCCATTCAGGGCCATAAATCTCATTCAGAGTCGATAGGGATTAGGTTCCTAAGTGCCCAACATAGCTAAAGTGCTTCTGAAAGTGTCGCTTGTTAGAGGGCTGCGAGGAAGCTGCATGTGGTCTGGCGGGCTCTAAGCTTATCAGTCAAAGGTGCTTTACTTGGTGACAGAAGCCACTTGTGGTAAACAAGCTGCTGGCCCTTTGGACTCCTGACAATCTTTTAACCATTTATTAAAGCAGCTATGAGCTCTTCTTGGAAATGAAATCTTAATAGCGAGCGTGGCAGAGATTTTTCACAGATGGCAGCACTGCCAAAAGCAGGCATTCAAGAAAACATTCATCAAAAACATTCATTTCTTTCAAAAAGAAATTGACGTTTATAGCGTAGACAAATTTGGGACTCATTTGCTTTGCCTTTCAGTTTCGGGATTTTTAGAGGTCACGTTTTTCTGCACCTTTGAGGGCTAGAGACTGGTGTTATTTTTAACTGGAAACTGAGATTCTCGTACAACCACATGGCACTGAGAACTAGGGCGTGTGGAAGGGCTGGGGGTATGGCAGGACCCCGGGCAGGGCTGGGGGAGAGGCAGGGGGTCATGGAATCACAGAATGTCCTGATTTGGAAGGAACTCACAGGAATCATCCAGTCCAACCCCTGGCCCTGCACAGACACCCCAACAATCCCACCCTGTCCCTGAGAGCGTTGTCCAAACACTCCTGGAGCTCTGGCGGCCTTGGGGCTGTGCCCACTGCCCTGGGGAGCCTGTTCAGTGCCCAGCCACCCTCTGGGGGAAGAACCTTTTCCTAATATCCAACCTACACCTTCCCTTCTCTGTGCCTCAGGAACTCCAGCCTCTGCCTGGGCTCCTGTTCTCTGGTTTTTGCATGGGGACCCTCCCCAGGGTGGGATGGGTGCCCAGCTGGCTCTCCTGGTGATGGAGGTGATGGCAGGGCCCAGGTGGGAGTGCCATGGCATGGTCAGACAGAGAGGTTCTGCATGCTGCTGCTCCAGCCTGGGAGAGCACCCCTGGGCTCCATCCCACCCTCACCCTTCGGGGAAGGACGGGTGTGCCCTCCTCCTTAAAAAGGCAGAAATTCCCCCAAGAGGGAGCAATTCATTCGCAGCTCATCTCCATTTCATCTGAAGGCTGCACCACGCTGGGTTTCAGCCTTGTTATGTTTTCTCTTGAGCAATACCTTTTATTTCTGCAGTGTTTAATATTCCTTTCCAGAGCCTCCGTTGCCTGTTCTGGGTCTTTCCACTGAAAGCAGCTTTAAAACTGTAAATTGTCATGGCTGAGCATGTCACAACCAGCTGGGTCCCTGTTCAGGTGCTGTCACCCCTCCCCAGCCTCCCCATGCCCACTTTTCCCTCTGTGCTGGACATCCTCAGTGAGGGGTACCCCTTACAGGCAGACTCAGCCTGGGCTTGTGCAGAAGTGGTTTCTCTTGCCCAAGCCAGCCTGGTGCTCAGTGTTGGGCACTGTGGAGGGCTGTAAATGCTCTCGTGGGTCTGGGGAAGAAATGCCCATGCAGACACTGAGACCTGCCGTGTGTTGGTGAAGGAGAAGGACAGGGCCTGTGCTACCCCATTACTGGGGAGTTTTGATTGTGGCTGAAATGAAAACTCTGTGCTGGTCATCACTCTGTGTTCACCAGACCCTGCTCCAGCCCCTGACTGATCACTTGTAGCTGCTTCTCCGTGCAAACCAGATCTGGTTTGCATCGGGGAGGAACAGTGTGCTGCAGGCAGGGGAAGCTGCTGCCACCACTGGAGATGCTCCTCGGGTGTCATTTATTGTCCCTTTGGCCTGCAGCTCGTGTGTTCCATGTGCAGTGCTGGCCCAGGACTCGGTGGTGAGGGTGCCTGGCACTGCAGTGTCTCTGAACGCTGCGGTTTCACAGGCGCCTCCCGAGCAGGAGAAGCGTTAATGTTTCTACATCTTGTTTTCACGCTCATACTCGTCCCAGTAGTAAAGCTGTGCAAAGGCACAAGCGTTCACAAGGAGCAGGAGTTAGGAAGCAGCCCCTGGGTGAGGGCTGGTGATCACCTGGGGGGCTGGTGAGTGCCCAGCCTGGTTCTCCCTCCCAGATGGGATGTGAGACACGTGGCTCCTTCCAGGGAGGTGATTGTTGGCTGCCCCAGGTGAACTCCCTCTGCCTCTTGGCCGACTTCCATGCACTCAGTGCTGCTCCCCGTGCTCAGCTATTGTATAATCAATCCGACATCCTGGCACGTCCCGTTGTTTAAACAAGAGCTGTGGCTATTGCATACAATAGATGTACAACACGCGCCCGACGGTGTCAAGAATTAACTTCATAATCATCTCCCTGATCTTTCTTGGCAGAGCTCTGGCATAACCTGTCGTGTCTTATCTAGGGATGGCGTGTGAGTTATAGTTAACTCCGCCCCGGCTCTCCGGGTGAGCCTGGTGGTGGGCCAGGTTTTGGAGTGCCTGTGTCAGGATTCCTCCCTGACATCCAGCAGAGCCACTTGGCTCCTCCAGTGCTCTGGGTGCTGAGGGCACCGGCTCTAGTTTGCAGCTGCATAACATCTGGTGGGGGATCTCCTGCCTGAAGGTTGGGGAAGGGAAGAGAGCCCACAGGTATGGACCACATCCATGTGTGCCCTCGCTGAGCATCGTTTCCACACCTCAGCCCTGCAGATATGATCGTCTCGTTTGCAGAAGCTGTTAAAAACACACACGTGTCTCTCCTTCCTGCAGAGAAGAGTTCTTTGGAGATCATATTTTTGTTGTAGTCGAGAGCAGATTTAACCAAATGCCCGTCTGCACCGTGTTGGCATCTTGCAGTGCCAGGTCCTAGGAAATGTGAATGGCTGAATTTCTTCTTTGTTTATCCGTATGTACACAACGTCTGAAACAAGCTAAAAATGATGAATTGTGGCTAATGCTGCTGCGTGATGGAGATAAGGCCATAATTATTTGTTTGGGCAGCTTAAACCAACACCGAGAGCCTGATGGAAAACACAGTGATAATTTAAATCTCTTTGTGTGGGTCTCGTGGGCTGTGTGACCAAGCGTGAACTCGCAGCACGGGCTCGTGTGAGTTTGGCACTCGTGCGTGGTTAAAGCAGGTCATTTTGGTGTCACGCTTCACGTGCCGCCCTCCGAGCGTGCTGGGCCCCGTGTCTGGGGACAGACACGCTTTGGGCTCCTTTCTGGCAGCCTTTAGCACCTCTGTGCTGCCTCAAACCTTGGCAGTTTCCTACTACTGTAGCGAATACTAGTGGTATTATTGGTGCTGCAGGTGGGAGTGCAGTCCCTGCACGTCCTGCCTGCTCTGGAGAGGTGCCTGGGTCTCCCTCGCATGCCCAGCCCGTCCAGGCTTGTTAGGAGAGAAATGGGTGGGTTGGGCTCCGGCTGCACCTGAACCCGTGGCAGGGGTTGTAAATTTTGACGTTCATTATGTTTGTTTTGCCTCAGTTTAATTAGCTGATCGATGAAAGCCTATTGAGATCTGACCTCTCCTGCCGGCTCCGTAAATCAGCCCCGGCGGTGCTGGAGCGGGGTCTGTGCACAGTCCCGGCTGCTGAGCTGTGCTGCCACATCCTCGGAGCAGGAATGGCCTGGCTGAGGGGCAGCACAGCCCTGCCCTGCTCCTGTGTTCCTCTCTCCCTTACCCTGGGCTCTGCCCTGCTCCCTGTGCCCGCTCAGGCCGTGTTTGATGTCTCTTTGCACTGTGATGTGTGAGCAGTTCCCGTGGTTTACAGTGGATCCTTCGCTCCCACCTTCTTGCTACTCCCCTTCCGCCTCCTCCTGTCCTTCACCTCTGCCATGAGGGTCTCTGCCCCTTCTGCTCCTCAACAACTGTGTCTGGAAGCCTTTAGAATGGAATCACAGGATGGTTTGGGTTGGAAGGGACCTTACAGATCACCTTGTTCCACCTCCTGCCATGGGCAGGGACACCTTCCACTAGCCCAGGTTGCTCCACACTCTGTCCAACCTGGCCTTGGACACTTCCAGGGCTGGGGCAGCCACAGCTTCTCTGGGCAGCCTGTGCCAGGACCTCCCCACCATCACAGGGAAGAATTTCTTGTGTATATTTTGTTTTCATGGTGACCCTGGAGACACATCATTTCCTTGGAAGGGGGATTCGGAAGCCCCAATCCCAATTCCTTTTTGCCCTGCCAAATCTTGCCTCTCCAGCTTCTGCACGCTTGCATTTAGCTCCTTCTTTTTTAATCTTCTTTTCTTGGTTAAGACTCCCTTCCAGCTATCTGAGCCAAGCTGAGCAGAGATGTTATCAGTGCTCTGAGGGTCATCTGTGTTGCTTTCCAGTTGAAAGCAAGAGGCACTGAGACCCTGAGACATATCCCTGTCATTAGACCCACTGAACTGTTAGCAGGGAGCAGAGATGCACCCACAAAGGCAACAGGACTCTCCTGGATCTGTCAGGAGAGATGGTGCTGCTGGATGTTGAATGTGATGCCACTGTTTCCCCCTGTGAGCTGTGTTGGGACTCTGTTGGGACAGGCTTTTGCTGTCAGATTTCTTTGGCTCTGAACAGGGCCCAGAGAAACCCCCATCTCACATTCAGAGAGTCCCTGGGGTTGCAGCCAGAGCTCTGAACTTAGAGGGGTTTGCATTTAATTATAATGAAAATTTCAGTTCTGTAATGTGTGTTTAAAATCAGGCAGAGCCTCTCCTGTCCCAGCACTGCTCCCTCCTGCCTAAAGGCCACTGGCACTCCAGGCATCTTCCCTCATGGAGCACCAGTGGGATCCCTGGGCTGCTCCTCTGCTTCCCATGGCAGCAGCAGCAGTGCCTGTGTCTTCTGAAGAGGGTGACAGACCCCTCCTCACCACCCTCTCTGTGCCAGGGCCACCTCAGCCTGCTCTGCTCCCTGGGCAGCTCAGTCCCTCAGGGCTTTCCTTGCCCCTAAATCCAGGGATTCAGCACCCTTGCCCTGAGCTGTTAGCACTGTCTCTCCTTTTTCAGAGTTATTTTGCCATAATCTGGAAAAAGCGAACTGTGTCATCTTTGGCGTGTTTTCCTTTTGATCCCAGCTTTCATTATAACACTTTTTCTTGAAGAAAAGTGTTGGAGAGAGAGAAGGTGAATCTGAGGGTCAGATCGGAGGGTCTGTGGCGGATCAAGGTACAGGAGGAAAAGCTTTTGCATCCTGCATTACCACTATGTATTTATGTTTCAGTGTGAAGGGGGAAAAAACGCACATATTATCAAGTGATGCACTTTTTTATCTTCTTTATGACTTCTAATGCTATAGCTGGTTTTTTTCAAACCGCTAAAAGCATAAGCATTAAAGCAATTTTCTGGAGTAATATAGCAAGAGGTCTGCAGCAGCTCTGCAACATTTGATAATAGTTGCCATCTTCAGCTGAAGATAATGATGTTAACAAATGTAATGGGAGTAATGAGTGGAGATTCAAAAAAGCAGCTTTTGTTTAATTTTTTTGTAATGCAAATGAGTTGGGGAATAAAGAAGAAGAGCAGAAAATAATGAAAACTTCATTGGAAATGAGTCTTAATCCTTGCAGCCAAGCACTGGGAGGTAGGAGGGAAGGAGAGGGATAGAAGTTGAGGATGCTCTGTCCCTGGAAGTGTTCAAGGACAGGTTGGACACGTCTTGGAGCAACCTGGTCTAGTGGAAGGTGTCCCTGCCCGTAGCAAGGGGTGGAACAAGATGGTCTTTAAGGTCCCTTCCAACCCAAACCATTCTTGGATTCTGTGGTGTGGCTGGGCTCTGTGTTGGAGTGGAATAAGGTGAAATTTGGTATCCTGGCAGTACTGGCTCAGGTGGGCAGGAGGAGTCAGCCACGTGCCAGGCCGTGCTCTGGTCTCAGCTCTGGCCCATGAATAGGGTGGGATGGACAAGGCTGGGCCCCAGCAGGCAGCAGCACAAGGTGGTCCTCCCCACCAAGGGAGAAATCCGTGTTCCTGCAGGGTTTCTGGGGTCTCTCCCACCCCTGGAGCAAGAGACTGGCACTTATGTCTAACAGGAGGTTGTAGCCAGGTGAGGGTTGGCCTCTTCTCCCAGGCAACCTGGAACAGGATGAGAGGACATGGCCTCAAGCTGCATCAGGGGTGGTTCAGGCTGGACATCAGGAAAAATTTCATCATGGAAGGGGTGGTCAGGAATTGGAAGGGGCTGCCCAGGGAGGTGGCAGAGTCCCTATGCCTGGAGGTGTTCAAGAAATGACCAGACGTGGCTCTTGGTGCTCTGGGCTGGGGGACAAGGTGGGGATCAGTCAAAGACTGGACTTGACGATCTTGGAGGTCTTTTCCAGCCTAAATGATTCTGTGATTCTGTGACTCCACAGCCCAGCTCCTCACAGCCATGGGCCTGGGGCTGACTGCTGTCTCCTGGCATGGCTGCTTTCAAGCAAAGCAAAACTCCCTTCCTCTTGCTCCTGGGAGGCTGGAAACCCTGTGTTTTCTGTTCCTGCAGCACCTTCTACTTTAGAATGATGCCAGCTGAGTTCAACCTTATGACAGCCCAGCAACTCCCTCTCCCCATCAGAACAAGTGAATTTGCTTTATTTAGATTGACTCCCAGCCCAAGTGATAGGTATGAGGCTGGCACATGAGCGTCCTTGTGATGAGGACTGGCACTTATGCATGTGCAGAAGATTCAGGTCTGTCAGCTTGTGTCAGCTCGCCTTCTACAGAGTGTTTAATCTCCTCACCCTTGGCCAAGAAATGCATTAAGAGCTCTGCAGTGAGTGGGAGCTCAGGAGTGGAGGGATGTTGGTGCCTGCCCCTCTCCTGAGGGTGCCTGCGGAGTGATGGGATGAGGGCAGTGGGAGGGAGCACCAGTCAAACTGGGCACTGCTCCTGGAGGGGAGCTGGAAACGGGGAGGAATTGGAGGTACTGAACAACCCCTCTTCCCCCTGGTGGGCTGTTCTTAGAGGTGTAAGTGGAGTGCCAGGAAGGTGGTGTTTGGACCGGGGCTGGGGAGGCAGGGAGCAGGGGGTGACCCCTGTGCCTGCGCCGAGGCGATGCCGTTGCGCTGGAGGCCGAGCTGGCTCGTGCTGCCAGTGAGCAGATGGTGGTCACGGCTGCGTGAGTGTCCTTGGGCACGAGGAGCAGCGTCCCCGGCCCGGGGGGGATCCCGTCTGTCCCCTTTCTGCGCTGCCGCAGCTGCGGCGGGACCCGCTCCCGCCAGCCTGGCCCTGGCTCGGGGCAGAGCAGAGCTTGGTCCGGTGGATTTGGGTGGCCGTGGGGCTCCCTTGCTGCCCGGGGACAGGGCACCTCTGGCAGGGTGCCCTCTGCAGCATCGCCTCTCCTGCAGAGCGCCCGTGTGAGCAGGCAGGCGCCGAGCAGTGCCATCATCACTGGGGGTGTTACTGGGAAAGGTGGGAACCCTCCTGGGGCTTGTGTGTGACTCTGCCACGTGAGAGGTGTCTCTCAGGGCCCTCGATGGCAGTGGGTGCTCAGCTCATGGGTCGCAGTGAGGAGGGGGTGAACATCTTGGGGGACAGGCCGTGCTATGAACCAAGAGCTTTCACACTCTCCTCATCTTCCCCTTTTTTTTTTTTTGGAAGGGTGAAGATGTGAGTTATCGCATCTGGCTTTGCAATTTGCAGCTTTTAATTAATCTGAAATTTCAACACAGAGTTTTATGGTAAGCAGAGGCATCTCTGCAAGCTGGGGAGGAACCTTAACGATGATCCGAGATGAATCTGTGGGATGAGATACCAGCGCAGTAAACAAGGCTGTATAAAAGAGGGCTGTGGAGTAAAAAATGCTGAGATATCAAGGCAATGATCTACAAATGAGATTTCCTTTTGGTGCCCTTCTCTGTTACAAGAGTGTCCATTGGCTGATCTTTGTTCCAGCACCGACTGATGATGATAAGCGAGTCAGTGAAATCTCAGCTGTCTGTGTGTGATGGACACTCAGTCCATCACCAGGGGACCTTTAGGCCAAGGGAGGAGGGGTCTGTTGAGTAAGGATGGTCTGGGACCTGGGCTTGGGTGAGGTTCTCCAGCCTGGAGGGGCACAGCAGGTACATGAGCTTCCCTAGTGTTTTGGGCCAGTCGTCCTCTCTCCATATGTGGCTGCAGCACTTTGCTGGTTTTTCTTGGCACGTAGGGTCAGAGTTGTTCTTTCTCTGAATCCCGGCACGATCATTTATCTTTGTGGTGTATCAGGGCTCATTTGGTCCCTCAGGAGGGTTGTTGTGGTTCCTAAATAATCCAGCACTACCAAACTCCTCGTTACCTGCTCTACCCTTCCTTGCTGTCCTCTGTGTCACCTCTCTGCAGAGTAAACAAGGGTCTCCTGGATGCAGGAGCTGTGCTGGGTCTGCACAGCCAGTGCCCATCGTGTGCCCCTGGTGTCACTGGGCTTGCTTGGGCTTGCTTCACTCCCTGTTTAACTTCCTGCAGCTTTCAGAGTGGTGCATTATCCTCTGATTTCCCTCTCCAGCCACCTAAAGCCTGGAAAATTGCAATAATGAAGGGTAATGATAGAGTGTGGGGAGCAGGCTTCCATTTGAAGTCTCTTAAAGTTGTATAAACACAAGCAGGAAGCGTTTGTTTACAAATATTTTCCTGTGAACAATCGAGGGGGAGAGCAAGCTCCATTTGTCTCTGGCTGAAACATCCTTTCATTCCCTGAGCCTTCCAGGCTGAATCCCTCAGGAACAGGTTGGGAAACTCCCCAGCCTCTGGGGCTTCTTGTCCTGCTCCCGAATTGCAGCCCCCAGACCCGCTACCAGCAGACCCACTGGTGGCAGTGGAGTTCCCTCCGTGTCTCCCTCCCCCCTGATGGCTCCACAGGAATGTGGGTCCTTGTGGCGTGGAAATCCCACTGGAAATGCAGGCGAGGGGCAAGCCGGGAATTTGCTTTTAACATCAATATTCAGAAATAGTGCGTGTGAATAATTGATGGTCCTGCGAGCTGGGGCTTGTCTGTCTGTCACAGCAAAGCAGAGGTGACAGAGCGACAGGCTGGGGTGGGGGGAGACTCCCACCCCTCCTGGGGCACCAGCAGGGTGGCTGCACAGGGTGGGATTGGCCTGGACCTTGGCAAGGGCTGCTGGGCTGCTCCGGCTGCTGCCGGGGAGCTGGGCAGGGTCTGTGTGCTCACCCGGGTCCCAGGCAGGGACAGGGCTGTCCTGTTCTCCAGCCTGGGCCGTGGGACCTCCAGCAGCTCCTCCAGCTGCTCTCCAGGTCCTGCTGTGCTGCCGTGGCCGAGCCACCGATCTGAACGTTTTAGGTGAAAAATAATCTGTCAGCAGGATTTGCCTGACCTTAAATTAGCTCTCACAAGAAGAGCTTAACCCTCATTGCTGGGTCAGTGTCTCCTCCCTCCCCAAGTCAACCTGGCTGCCTGCCTCTGTCCCCTCTCTATTTTAATCTCTATTTTTATTCTTTCTTTCGGGCATCCTTTGTCTTTAGGGTGATTACACGGTTCTGTTCCGAGCAGGCAGAGGCTGCCATGTTTTCTGTGAACCACTGGCAATTAGACCAGAATAGCTGTCTCCTTAATGATAACGTGCTGTGCAGCACCGCTGCGGTGCTCACACCACCAGGGACACAATCCCTGGGAAATTTGGGTGCTACAGGGCTGGGGCAGGGCTGGATTCTGCAGGAGTGCTGATCCATCTGCTGGCAGATCCCTCTGATGGCCCTGGGACAGCTGGTGTGGTGCAGGATAGCCCAGCTGGCTTCACTTCTGGGCTGTGCAGGGGTTGTGCCAGGGGTGCAAGTGGCTTTACCTGCTCCTGCACCGCCCTGCAGGTGGGATGGGCAGGTCACTCGGTGGGGCTCAGCCTCCCGCCAGCCTTGGGATGCAGCAAAGCCTCACAGTTCCCCCTTCAAAGCCTCCAGCACTCCCTGCACGGAGCAAGGGAAGAAGAAAAGACCTCCCCCAGCCCAAACTGCAAAGGAAAGCGAGAGCTGGAGCCTTTATAGCCGGAACCCTGAGCGGGAGGGAGGAGCAGGGCTGAGCTCCCGCCGCTCTCTCTGAGCTGCTCTACAAAGCAGCTCCCGGCTTGGCGAGCGAGATACAGCGAGAGGTTTGGAAGTTGTGACCTCAGCAAATGTATTAGACGGGAGAAAAGGGCTTTTTTCCTTTCCCCCGTTCCAGTGTCAGCGTAGCCGTGGCTTTTAAACCACATTATACAGGCTTGTCATCCAAGATAAAATGTTATTAAGATAAAATGCTACATGGGGAGCAGTAGGGGACTTCCCACCGCCGTATTTCAGCGCAGCCGTAGGACTGCGAGGCCGTGCTCTGCCGCCGGCGCTGAGCCCTCGCCTGCAGCCAGGGCTGCCAGGGACGGAGCCTGTGATGCCCTGCAGCAGGGCAGGGCCGGGATGTCGTGTCCTCCTGCACGCCCACAGGGCGCTGGGCACGGGGAGGTGCTCCCCTGAGTGTGCCAGTGTGCCCCAGTAGCAGGGCAGGGCCGGGATGTCGTGTCCTCCTGCACGCCCACAGGGCACTGGGCACGGGGAGGTGCTCCCCTGAGTGTGCCAGTGTGCCCCAGTATCTTCTTCCCCTCTCCCAGCCCCTGTCACCCGCGGGCAGGCTGGTGAGGCATCAGGGCACCGGCCTGCGTGGAGCTGACAGGGAGCATG
>NW_021940545.1:6147368-6264591 GCF_001715985.3 Manacus vitellinus
TGAAGTCTCCTCCTGCCCTTTGCCATCTCTTTTCCGTCACTAGGCGTTTGTGCCGTGTGGCTGTGACATTAATCTGCTGAGCTGTGCCGGCAGTGTCGGTGTGAGTGGCTCTGGAGCGCAGGTGCAGGATTTCGGGGAGCTTTCCAGACCCATCTGCCAGTGACAGAGATGTTAAGGTGAATCCTTTAAAATGACTTGAAAAGAGCCAGGCTGTGTGCCCCGCTCCTCAGCAGCTACAAAAGGAGAGGGCAGGAGCATCTCACCTGGGCTCCAGCACGTCAGGAGGGACCCCGAGGTACGTGTGTGATCTGCAGGCAGAGCACACGCCAAAACATGGAGCGGGAAGAGCTGTTTGACCTGACACCAAGGCAGAACAGAGAAAGGGAAGAAAGGGGAGAGGAGGCAAGTGTAGCTACAAGGCTGCGTAATCCCTCGGTTGAGCCCGGCGAGTGCTGTAGCTGGAACATGAACTTGTCCTGGGCATGTTCTGCTTGTAAGAGGGATGAATGTAAAAGCAATGCTGTTAGCTGCCTTATTAAAGGCTTGGGTCTAAGTCAATATGCACGTGTCCCAGGTGGCTCAGTGCTGTAATTCCTAAAGCTTCACACTTCTTTGCCAGTACTTTTTGCTCTGAGGTTCTTCCATGTCAGTTAAACCCTCCCACCCCTTTGCTGTCCCGGGTTTACATCTCATGTGTGGGGAGAAGAGTGACCTGGGGCAGGGTAGAGGCTGAGAAACCCACCTGAGCTGACACCATGTGTGGCCCTTGCTATGGGACTCACCCCAGTCCCAAGTGCTGGGGCCACTCGGTCTGGGGCACTGCTGGAGGTGGCAGTGCTGGGGTGGTCTGTGGTGTCAAACCTGGTGGAACACCTCAAGGTCCTGCCCTGGGGGGTCCCCCCCCAGTGTTTCCAGCATCACTCCCTCCTGCCCTGCCCATGTGTGTGAAGTGGGGCTGGGACTCGTGGTCCCGACCCGGAGTGCAGCACCCGCCAGATTGTGGCCATAAACAGATCCCACAACCTTTGGCCAGCACAGGGATCCTGGAGCCGCTGGAGCATGTGGGATTGCATGTGTGGGGCTGAGTGTCTGCTCGACTCTGCTCTATCTGCTCTGGTGAGCAAATATTTGCAGGCAGAAGGAGATAATCCCTGCTGATACAGGTATTTACCCATCCTGTGCAGTTCCTCTCCCGAGTGCCAGGCTGAGCAGGGACCCATGCAGTACCTGTCCTCAGGCTGCCAGGAGGTCCCTCACAGGGACTGCCACAGTGTGGGTGTTTTCCACGCTTTTCTTCACCCTCCTGCCCTCTTTCACCCCATTCCTCCTTATACTGGCACAGGTTGCCCAGAGAAGCTGTGGCTGCCCCATCCCTGGGAGTGCTCAAGGCCAGGTTGAACGGAGCTCTGAGCAACCCGGTCTTGTGGAAGGTTTCCTTCCCATGGCAGAGGGCTGGAACAAGATTATCTCTAACACCCTTTCCAATCCAAACCATTCTGGGATGACTCTGTGATGCTGTGTGTGGGGCTGCCCTGAGCTGGGAGCACCAGGGCTGTGCAGCTCTGTCTCTCTGGGGACCCAAGGCTGGGGTCTGGAGGGGACAGATGAGCATTGTCAAGGGACACGTTGCCCCATTAATACTGCTGGGCCCTCACAATGCGGGCAGTCAGCACCAGACACGCTGTTCTCCTCAGTAATGGGATTTGTTTATAACCCAGGGACATCCCTTAAAGCTAATGAAAACCTGTATTAGTGCAGGCTGCTTCCTTATTTGTGGGATCCCTCTGTTCGCCCTTGTGTTCAACTTACACGTGGGTGGAAAAGCCCCACGCTGGAGCAGCCCCTTCCACGCCCCCACACTGCTGGGGCCGAGCTTTGGGACTGGAGGCTGCTGGGGCAGCTGGGGCGGATGCAGCCGGGTGGCTCTTAGGGCTGATTGCACACAGGCACAGCTGGTGCCAGGGAGCTGAACAATAAAGTAGCCACTCTGGGCTGATTGGGCTAATCCGTGCTGCAGACCAGGGCCTGTTTTCATTAGTTTTCCTCGATCAAATTAGATTGCCAGACGACAGATCCTATTAAAGCAGGGGAGACCTCCAGCATGGCGTGTCCTGCTGGTCCTGGGACTCCGGCCATCGCCAGCGCCCGGAAGGGAGGAGGATGCTGGTGGTGCAGCTCCTGGGCACAGGGATGCCTTTGCCCTTGTCCAGGAGTGGAGCAAGGACTGTCCCTCAAGGGCACGTGGCTCTGACCCTGCCCAGCACCGCAGCAGAGCCCCGTGTCCTTCAGGGGGAGAGCTGCCCTCTCTTGCAGGTGCATCACTCCCCACACCCCTCGCTTTCAGCATCCCCCCAGCCTGCACCAAGCTGGCTCCAGGCCTGTATTAATTTAATTTTGTTTTTAACTCTCCTCCTCGCAGGCAGGGCAGGCCCAGCTGCGAGCTCTGGCACGAGGCTGGTGAGCTGTGTGCTCCGAATAGCAGATCACGCTGCCCTTAATCCGGCTGCAGGGCTGGGTTCTGACTCAGGATACGGGCAGTGGGATTTGGGCCTCCTTGAAATATATTTCCTGGTAGAGGTGACTGATCGGTCTATTGATGACTGGCTATTGATTAGCCTTATGTGGCTCTGAGTCTGTCGGGCTTCAGCCTGCCCATAATCCATCAGGAATTACTTCATCCCGACGTGAGATGTGTTGCCACAAAAAGACGTTTGTGAGGCTGGGGATGCAACTGGCTCTTCTGTTGACAAGACCATGGCAGTGCCACCAGACTTTGCCAAGAGCCACTGGCTGCTCTTCCTGGTCACTAGGAAAGCTGAGGTTTTCTCTGGGGTGGGTTGGGCTTGATGTCTTCAGAAAAGATTGAGCTCAGTGGGAAAAGTGTTGGTGTGAGGGACCTCCTGTCCCTGTGAACCAGCTCCAAGTGGTGACAATACAGGTGTTGAGGGTCTGGGATTAGCTGCTTTTGGACATGAACTTCTGGAACCTGATGCCTTCAAATTTGAAAATAATTTCATACCAGTGCCAGGGATGGGACTTGTTTTATGCAGCCAACATTCCTTCTCCTTGATTGAAGAAAGAGGCAATGCTGAGGTGGGACAGAGATCCTGGCAAGCATAATTAATAGCAGTTTTGCTGCTCTGCTTATTGATTCACTATGGAGTTACTTCTTCCAGGAGGATTTCCACTATCATGTTTGTGGTGTTGTTTGTCATCTCAGTGCTGCAAAGCCAGGTCCAGTTTTGCTTTGGGCATATTCCCACCAGAGCCTCCTGTGGGTCTGAGCTGATGGCCCAAGGCACAGGTTGATGCCAGATAATGTGGGGGTGACCCTGGATTGGTGGTACCAGGTGGGTCCCCCCTTGAGGGGGGGCACAGGGGTCCGAATATCCAGGCACAAGTTGATGCCAGGGATCCTCAGCAGTGCCTGCTCCCACTCACAGCACTCCGGTGTGCAGAGTGGTTCTGTGTAGGAATAAATGTTTCAGTTGCACTATAAATAATGGAGCGAGTAACGATGTTGTATAAGCGGTGCTCTGGGTTTTGCCAGAAGGGACGTAGTTTGTTGTAGGGGGTTTTTTTGTTTTGTTTTGTAGTGGGATTTTTTTGTGCTTGCGTTTTACCTTTTCTCTCCCCCCTTTTTTTTTTTTCCCTTGAGTCCAACACAGAAAGCTTCACCTGTGGGACTTGAGGGAAGAGAAAGAGATTAAACTGTTGAAACTGAGTCTGAATTCTTGTGGGTGTGCTGTGCAGTGGTGTGAAACCAGCAGTGTTGTTTCCCTATGGACAGGACCAGCCTTCCATGGGCACGGGGTGTTTGGGTGGCTTTTAGCAAGTGGGGTTTTGTGTCACCTGCATCCAGAGAGAAAAAGCCTGACCAGAGTCCAGGTGCCGAGGGCAGCAATCACCTGCCCCTGGCCATGCTGGGATATCCTGATGGGATACAGCTGGGGGAGGAGGGGCTGCTTTCCCAGAACCAGCCCTGCTCTCCCAGAACCAGTCCTGCTCTCCTGTCCAGCACAGCCACAGCACCGGAGCGGTGAGTCCTGCGCTCGTGTCCATGTGGGGAGGGGCTGGCAGAGGTGGTCTGGGTTCAGCCTTTCATGCAAATATTGCCCAAGCCTGGTAGCCTTAGGCAGTCTGTCTCTGTGCTCCTGTGGAAAGGGGAGCTGTGTGAAGCTCCCTGGATGCGCCATCCAGCTTGTTTTGGGGAGAATATGGATGCCCTGAGCCCCTTACTTGCAGGAGGTTTCCTCCTGCTCCGAAGAGCTGCCTGGTCCCAAGTGTTTGTGGAATGGCCTGGAGGGCTGTGGGGACTGCCAGGGGAGCACCCTGGGGGCTGGAGCAGCTGGGCTCCCAGGGGAGGTGTGACTGGACACGGGGAATGGCCACAGACTGCAGAGGATATCGGCTTTACTCTCTGGAAGTGTTAAAACCATAAAGCTGTGTTTTAATCGTGGGTTTAAGGAGGGAGTGGAGGGAGCAGGGCTGGAGCTTGTGAGTCCACAGCTTGTGTTAAAGTCAAAGCTCTGAGGCTGACTCTGAAAGCTGGCATGTCGAGACCCCAGCTCTTGCAGTGCCCAGGTGTGGAGCTGGCCATGGGCACCACTGCTCCGTGCTGGAATGGGCAGGAGGCCACTCCTGGCACTGTGTGATTCCAGGGCTTTTTGTTCTGCTTTAACACAGCCTGAAAGCACTAATGAGGGGGGTCTGGCTTGCAGGAACGAGATGTGTGCCCTGGTTTGGGATGTGAAAGCAAAAGGCATCCGAGTGCCACGAGCTCAGTGCTGGGGTGAGCGGCGGCTGGCACAGCTGAATTTCCAGCTCCCAAACCCCACTGAAAGGCGTGTGCACACGAGGGTGCCCATTGTGCCTGTGTGGGTGAGGGTCTGCTGGCCAGTAGCTCCAGATCTCTTTGTGCCCGGGGCAGGGCTGTGGCTGCGTGGGGGTTCCACCGTGCCCGGTGTGGTTGGCTCCCGATTCCAGGCAGGGCCTCTGAGTGTGACTGGAACATACACACTTTACAGTAATTACGCCCAAGAATAAGATGTTGTGTAATTGTGACTGGAAATATGTTGTTGGAGCCAGAAGCCCCAGCTGTGGTGAGCACGGGTTGGGTGTGCTGTGAATGCAGGATGATGAGGAGCAGGTGGGGGGAGCTGGTAAGGGGGGCAGCCACTGGCGCTTTGCAGGAGACCAGGGTAAGCAGGGGGATCTTCATTTGCTGTGCCTGAGGAGAGCCAGCAAGCTCCACCTGTGGTTTTATTTCTAATTCACCTGCATCTTTATTCCTCCTTGTCTGCCAGCAGCGATGAACGGCCCCGGGTACCGCAGGGGGCTTGTACTGGCAACCCGTGGTGCTGGCTCAGCTTCCAGGGGCTTGAGCAGGACTGGTTTTCCTACCCCTGGTGTCTGGGCTGACCACGTTGGCACTTTTTGATGCACTGAGCAGTGTCTGACCTGCCAGAGATGCCGGGGTGCTGCTGGGCAGGAGGTGGCTGGAGGCAAAGGATACTCGGGGCAGTTGGGGGGAAATGCAGATTTCAAAGGCACCCGACTGGAAAAGAGAGGCTCCCAGCAGCTCCCACTGCTCTGCCTCCTCTTCTCAGAGGCAGCAGGCTGTCCTCCCCTTTTCTGGGGGCCAGCAGCTTTGTGGACTGCCCGGCAGCCCCATGTTCAGCGGGGGAGTGGATTAGAAAGGGGCTTTACTTCTCTTATAGATGAGTGCTTTTAAGCACTTGTGTGTTGTTGTGCGTCCTGCTGGGAAGGAGCCAAATGTTCCGACAGCTGGCCAGACCCTGGATTGGGGGGACTTTAGCTGTAGGTGTTGCAAACAAGGTCTTAATTGATTTATCTGGACACATGACTTTTAATTTTGTGGTGGAGTTAAGAGCCTTGCCCCAAATCAGGGGGAAGGGGAAAGAAATGAGCTGATGTGGTGTCTCCTCATCCGTAGGCTGGGATCTGGGTTTGGAGCGGACTGTGCATGGCAGGAATGCCCCAAATCCCCTGCTCCTCCAGGGTTTCCACTCTGCCTCAGAGCGGGGTGGTGACAGGCGCTGAGCCAGAGTCGAGTGGACCTGGGCCAGCGGGTGACACCTGGATGTGAAGGGCACAGAGATGGCAGGGCTCCCTCCCCTCTTCCTCCCTGATTCTGCTCTGAAGTGCTGGGGAGAGGAGGGGAAGCACTGAGGGGACCTTCCCCTGCGAGTGGCAGCAACATGAATATTTCACAGCTCTCCGGGCCCGGCAGGAGCGGATGGATGTGGGTGTAATTTTGCTTGACAAGTGCCACGTTCCCAGGGCCTCCCCGCTGCCCTTCCTGCCATGCCTGGGGAGGGGGAGCAGTGTCACCTGGGCATCCCCTGGCACCGTGCTGGGCTCTTCCTGGTGCCTGGCGCAGGGGCTGCATGCTGGGGGTGCTCAGACTGTCTGAGAGTTCCCACGCAGTGCAGGGAAGGAGTTTGGAAGGAGGACTCCCACTGGGACTCCGGGGAGCACTGCAGGGAAGTTTCCCCTGTCTGATGACACTTTGGATGCAGCTTTCCGAGAGGTTGTCACAGAAGGTCCCGGAGCTGTGGCCTCTCCCCCGGGTAGCAGAAAGTCCTGGATGCGTGTCCCCGTGTCCCCTGGGCCGTGCCCCGCTCGGGCGCAGGGCGCTGTCCCCGCCGTGTGGGGTCGGGTTCCGCCGCGGCAGCTGGCACGGGGTGGGCTGGGGGGCTCGTCAGCCGGAGACGGCCACGGCCCCGACTTGGGTCTGGCCTCCATCACTTCCTGTAGGAAATCACTTCACTTACCCAGATGCGAGCGTACAGCCGCGCTGCCCGCGGGCTGCCCTCCGCTCCCCCGCCAAGCCCCAGCCTCTTACGCAAATCGCTTTTCACGCTTCCTTAATTGAAACTGTCAGATGGGCTTTACCTTTTTTTTTTTTTGTGTGTGTGTGTGTGTGGTGGTGATACAGACGTATTAATTCCACTATGGATATCCCGGCAGCCAGGAGAGATCAATAAAATGAGGTTGCATCTGTGACATATATATTACAGGAGCGGCACCAGCAATATTTCATCGGGGAAAGCTGAACCAAGTACACGCGTGCAGAGCCCTGCAGAGCACATTTGGCTGTGTAAAAGGCAGAGTTACTGCCTGGCTTTAGTGGCACTGGTTTTCCATGCCCCCGTGCAGCCTGCTTGGCATGGGAAGGGGAGATGCCCCCGCTTTGCTCGTGTTGCTGCACATCTCTTGTTGCTCAAGCATGGGGGACACCTGTCCAGGGTTATTTTTTGGCGTGTTCTGAGTTTGTGTCTGAGGGCCTGAGGGCACAGGGTGCCCTGGCACCGTGTCTTGGCACTGGTGGCACTGGGCTGGGTGCACCAGCTCCAGCTACTTCCCACCCCCCACCCGCCTCCCTCCAGAAATCCCCGCAGCGGGGATTTGCGCTTTGATTATTTTCAAATACCGGTTTGTGTAAAATTTGATTTGAGGAAACATTTTTCTCCCACATGCTGTAGGATTGAGGGCGTGTAATCCCTCCTAAATCGCCTGGACGAGGTTTGTATTGCAATGCCAGTATCAGAGCTAACAAAAGGGGATTAGAGGGGAAAATTCTGCGTGAAAACCTGCCGCTCTTTGAGGGCTTTTAGTACAAAGAAGATAAGATAGGTGGAGCAGAGCCATTTTTAACCCAGTTTTTAATGCACTCAGTGCCTCTCCTTCCAAGGCAAAGGAGAGGGGAGATGTCATTCCTTTTAACCCTTTCCCCTCCTCTGGCTCTGAGGGTCAGTTGGTACTTTCTTGTAGGCACAGCCCCAAGAGGTGCTGGGTAGGAAAACTGCCAGGGAATGCCCAGAGCAGGTTTTTATTCCCTTTCCAAGTAGGTAGTGGGCAATGGGAGAGCACCGTGGGAGCCCCCAGTGCTTGAGCTGCATCAGTGGCTGTACTTTGAGCTGCAAATCCTGGCTGTGCCACTCACTGCCCCTTAGTGCTGCCCGGCCGGGGAGCGAAGCACATCCCCACCTCACCTACCCGGAGCCAGGCACTGTGCCTGCCTGTCCCAGGGATAGCTGTCCCATCAGGAACGGAGCTCTGCCCCACAGGGGATGGATAACTGTCCTGTCTGTGCCGTGTCACATCAGTGTCAGTCAGGAGGCGGCATCGTAACAGAGACAGCTGTCAACCTTTGCGGGCAGAGATCCGCCCGCCAACGTCTTACAGGAGCTCAGCAAGTGCCAAGGCACATCAGGCCAGGGGAAGAGATGCTCCAGGGGGAGATGAAAGGATCCCTTCAGTGGAATTCATGTGGAATAAGCTTTCCACAGGAGATATTTCCCACTAATCCTCCTTAGCGCTCAGCTGATGCCTTGAAGCATCAGGGGTTTATATGCCTTTTAAAAATTCATTCTCTCTGCTATAACAGCAGGTGTGTGTGTTATCAGCTGCCCTGCCCAGGCCCCTCTGGTGCAGGGCTGCACTCTGGGACCCGCTGAGTGTCCTGCTGCAGCGAGTTCTGAGGGTCACCTGAGCCAGGTGAAGGCAGCCTCCTCTCTGTTGGCTTTGTGCTCCCCTGGCAGGGGGCGAGTCGGGTCATGGCAACCATGAGGTTTTGACAGTGGGTCTGTAGTGGAGCAAGTGGACAGGCATTGTGGGCACCCAGCACCGAGCAGCTGGTGGGATGGGAAAACACCCTGAGACCTGCCTTAGCCCCCATCCATCTGCCCCTGCTAATTGCAGCTGGACTTATAATATTCCACTTATCTGGTCAAGGGATACATGTTAGTTATTACAATTGATTATCACTAAAACCCGTCTGATACCCAGATTTACAGCGTGGCTGGAGAGCCAGGCGGTCTCCAGGCCTGAGCAGCCAGGATCTGGCACACTCCTCCAGCCAGAGCTGTCTCTCCATAGGTGTTTGGCCAAGGGGAAGCTGCTTTTCCCTTGACTCTGCCCTCCCTGTGCCTCTGGTGTGTCCCGTGGAGCCGCAGGGGCTCCCGAGGGAGCAGAGCCAGCTCTGTGCCCCAGCTCCCACACCAGGCAGGGTTTTACTACAGTGGTTTATGGTCCTGGGCAGGGTGAGGATGATGGAGCTGCGAGAGCTGCCGGTGCCAGGTTGTCTTTGTTGTGCCATCTGCGCGTGCGAGGCGCTGGCTGCCCGTGCGCCGCACCCCGCGGCGGGCGAGGTCCTGCAGATGTTCCTGCTCCCAGGTTCGGCAGTGAGTGCTGTGTGGGGAGAGCCATCATCAGTCTGCTGCAGATTAATAGTCACCAGCAGGTCAGACTCTTGGAGGGGACGTTCTCCGAGCGACTGGGCAGTTTTCCTGCTGTTGGTGGGGCTGTGCCTTTCTCGGCCGTGGCCCTGGGAGATGTGTGGCAGCTCCCGGTGCTGTGGGTGCTCAGCGGTGCTGGTTCTGCCTCGTGCATCTCCCCTGCACCCAGCACGTGGTTGGAGCTGCAGGAAGGGGGTGTGATCCTGCTGGAAAACCAGCACACAGCGTCTGTGAGAGCCCCTGCAAGGCAGAGAGGTGTTTCTGCAGCACACACAGCGCTCTCATGGTCTGTGTAGTGGGGGGGGAGGCAGAGAGGAGCCCCTGTGCCTCCTCAGCTTCACAACAGCTCGATGGCTCCTTGATAAACAACTTGACAAAGTGTTGAAATCCTGAAGGCGGGGCTGGCAGGGGGAGGAGAGGGAGGTCATAATTGCACGGGAAAATAATGAACTGCGCTCTTCTTGGAATATGCAGCGGCCTAACAAGAATCGGAAAATTAATTATCTTCTGTAATTAGTGTAATGACCTACACTATTAGAGGTTATTTACAGCAGGAATAAAACTTCCCCCCTGTAAATGTCAGGCTGTGCTGTTGGAATACAAAGGCTGGAGCAAACCCTGCACCAGGGGCAGGGCAGGGTGCTGGCCACCTCTGCTCAGCCAGCCCCTGACCTGCACCTGGCCTGGCATGTGCTGGCAGTGTCCCTTCATCCCTGGCTGGCGCTGGAGAGGGCTGGCTTTTGCATCCCTCGTGCTTTGTGTCACCTGGGCTTGGCCACTGGCTCTGTTGCTTCATGGGGACTCGCCCCTCTCAGCCAGATCAGAACTTGATTTGGGTGGGCTCTCCCACCCTGGGGCTTGTGGCTCCTGAGCTGCCCCTGGCAATAGTGCTGATTTCCCTCTGGAGTGCTGCCCATGCCTGGATCTTTGCCATTCCCCTGTGTGAGCACGCCCTGCTTCCTGCAGAATCCCCCTCTGTGCGGGCTCTGGAGAGGCCCTTTCCCTCCCGGAGGCACACGCCAGCTGCGTGTGCACAGCTCAAAATGGAGACATTAGCCGGCTATTGTTCCTCAGCCCGAAGATTTCATGGCTCTAAAACCGTCTCTTTTTGGTGGCCATGATGCATGAAATGGGTCCATAAGCAGTGTGTTTTCAGCACAGGGTCCCCCGTGCTCCTCAGCAGGGATTTGCCTCCTGCAACGGGGCATTTGGGGTTGGTTCTCAAAGTACTGCCGAGCTCTGCTTATCCCTTCTCCTGCCTGGCCACATTCCCACTCTGTCTCTTGCCATCCAGGCTCCTGGTCCGGGTGCCACACGGGAATGGGATGGATGGGATGGATGGGATGGATGGGATGGGATGGATGGGATGGGTCCCATGGGGAGGGCAGTGTGACCATGCCCTGGGGTGCTGCCCTGGGGTGCTGCGGGTGCCATCTGCTCTGGAGCAGATGGGTACTGGTGGTGAGCAAGGAAGGGTAGGACAGGGAGAAGTTGTCCGTGTGGCGAGGGTAACCTGAGAATTACTTGACATTTTAGCGCGGAGGATCATGGCTCTTGCATTATTAAAGGCGCAGTGATAAAATGCCTCACCTGTCACTGAGAACCGACATCAATAATTTAGTTTGGCACCTGGTGATTAAAGTGAAATAAGCACTGGCCCAACTCCCTTCCCGGAGCAGCGGCGGTGCTGCCACATCCATTTCTGCACTGGAAGACTGTGCAATGCTTTCCCTGGATCCTGGTCCTTGATGCTGTTGGGCTGCTCTGGCGCCTGTGCTGGGCAGTGTTAGCCAGGCCCAGCGTGTCTGGGCATCCATGTGGTCCCCAAACACTGAAGGAGGATGGAGACAGGGCTGCTGCTGCAACAGCTGATGAAACCTCATTGTATAAACAGAACAGAGTGGGGCTCTTGAAACTGAGAGTGTATTCCTTCCAACAGACCCTTAATGTAATTTGAATGTACAATCGAGGGCTTTTATAGCTTAATATTCCAGTGTTTGTGGTGCATCCTGGAATTTAAGTGTCTTAAACGTAATTATTGTTAATTGCTCACACGATTCTATAAACTCATCCAATTAAAAAAAAGTTATTAACTTTATAAAATATCGCAGGCATCCCACAGTGCAATATATTTGCAGGAAATAACGGCTGGAGCAGGCAGAGCTGGGGTGCAGCGAAGTAAATCGGTGACACCTTGTATCCCTCCCTCTCCCTGAAGCTCCCTGGGAGGGTGTTGTCTCCTTGGCTGAGGAGATCATCATGCCCTGGCTTGGTGTTTGTACAGGGATGTGAGTGGAAGGCTGTGGCCAGCAGGATGCTGAGTGGGGCTCTGAGGCTGGGAAGGGACCTCTGGCTCTTTGCTATGAGACCAAGCAGAACCTCGCTCCCTGTTTGTGCAGGGGAGCACCTGGGGATGTTGGGGAGTCCTTGAGCAGGGTACAAAGTGAGCAGCAGCCCCTGGGGAAGGTGAGCAGGGCTGGAAGGCTCTGGGTGGAGCAGACATTCCTCCTTCCTGGCTTGCTCCACGTCCTCCCTGAGCTGGGGGCCAGTCACAGCCGGCCAGGGATGGTGATTATCATCTTACAGTCTAGAGCCAGAATTTATAACCAGGGATTTATTGTCCCCTGATCGCTCAGTGCTGCCATTTGACTCATGCCCTGGAAGAGTTATTTAACACAGAGTGAGTGGAGTTGTGCTAATGCTGCCTCATGCACATACATCTTCTCCAACCTCCTCCTCCTGATTTCCTTGTGGGATTAAAATCCTGGGCACCCGTTAGTGTGGGCTCAAGCTCAGTCTGGCACAGTAGGATTTCAGCTGGAGCTGCCTGACTTTGGAAAGATTGACCTGGCCTAGGTTAGAAGGTGTCTTTTTCCCTTTCCATCTCGCTGCTTTTCCAGCGGAGAAACAAACAGTCTGTGGGAAGGAGAGTTTTGAAGAAAGGAAACTTTCTCTCAGATGGAGACAAAATTGAATTCAGTGCGTGACTGAAATGAGAAGCTTCCACAAAAGCTTCATTTTGTTGAAGAAGTATTTCCTATGGGATTGCTTCTGTACAAAAGCCTTGGTAAGGAGCTATTACAGCTGGTCAAATGCTTTCTCTGAGAGCTGTTTGTGACACTTGCCTTCTCCATCTCTGTTTGTGTCCCTCGCTGGAATCACACTCCCTGTGCAGTGGTCCCAGCCCACGGGGCAGGACCAGCAGCCACCAACCAGGGCAACTCCAGCTGCCACCGTGAGGATCAGTGGCAATTAATCCATCCTCTAAACAGCAGGTTTTGCAGGTAGATTTTCCATCTGAAGTAGCTGCTGATCTAGTGGCTTCTGGGACAGTGACGGGCTGATGGAGAGCACGCATGAAGCGGCATTTGTCAAATTAATGAGGCATCATAAATTATATCCACAATTTTCTCTCCCATTTCCCGCCGCCCCCTCCTGTCGCTGGCAGGGAGAGGGGACCTTGAGGAGCCCCTCCTGAGGACCATGGGCATCGAGGCTCTCCAGCCAAGCACCCACCTGGGTCTGGGATGCAGGCTCAGCCCACTTGGCTGGATCAGGGGGAGAAAAATGCCAGCAGTTCCTTGTTTTCACTAGGAAACTTGATGTAACTAGTATTGATCTCTCTATTACCTCTGTGAAGGGCAGCTTCATTTTTCAAGCAAAACAACCTTTGTATCTGAAATATAGAAATTGATTTTGAGCGGGGGCTGCTGGCACTGGCAGAAGGGGGTGGATAGAAGCAGGGAGGATGAGGATGAGGTGCAGAACGAGGAGAGAGTCCCTCCAAAGTCAGGAGACACGTCAGGCTTGTCTGATTGTGTTACCTGTGATCCAGTGTGGAAATAACAGTGCTTGAAAGTCAGCAAATAAACTTTACTGAGGGTTCTTCTTCTCTTCAGGAAACAGAGCAGGGAGGTGACAAGCTGGCAGGAAGGAGGGTGGGTTTGGGAAGAGCCCTATCCCTGGCAGGGAGGTGGCACGTGGCTCCTGGCTGTAGTGGCAGTGTTGTGTTGTGTTCACTCTTGGAGCTGGGATGGACTGGGAGCAGGCCTGGGAACATCCGGGGCTCAGGCACTGTGGGGAGGGCACCCACACCAGCTCCACCAACAGCTTGGAGCCCAGCTAGGCACACAGGTTCGTTTTAGGGTTGTTACAGTCCTGCTTAATTGGCTCTCGGGCTCCCTGTGCAAGGCGTCCAGCGCATCTTAATGAGGGATTCTCAAAGACTGGCTTTTTTTTCCCTGGGACTAGAACGAGGTGGTGTTTAATATTCATGTGTAGCTCTGCTCATTTGAAAGGTAACAAGGGAGTTAGATTCCCTGCTGGCAGTGAATGGTAATGAGATCTGGGCTCCTAAATCACCTGCACATCACGGTGCTGCCTCTTCCCAAAGCAGGCTGGGCTGGAGGTGGCCGCCCCACAGCCAGGTCTCCTTCGGTGAGCCAGCAGGGACTGAAGGGTTTCCAGGTCAGCGCCGGCACAGGGAAATGCTTTTCCACACCACTTGTGGTCGGGATCTGGAGTATCTCGCCACAAGCAGTCACGGGGGTCGAGTTGTTAGCCAAAAGCAATTGGATGTTGACATGACAGGGAGACGCTGCGGAGCGAGAACAGTTCCTGACAGACGTTCTGACAGAGCTGTTAAAGCCTGGGCTACAGGCAGGGATTGAGCTGATCTTTGACCGTTCACGTTAGTCCTTGTCTGCCCACACTGGGATTTCTTGTGCTTTTCTGCCTGGTGTTAGGTGCTGGATGTGGGGAGAGGCAAGGGGTGTTCAGAGGCTGGGTGCTGGCACCAACCAGAATGCAGATGGCCACAAATATCATCAGCATCATGTTTGTTGATGAAGGAGCTGGGAGCTGGAGCTGCCTGGCAGTGTCCCCCACTGTCCCCCAGACCCTCTCAAAGGTGTCAGCCGTAAGGCCATCCATCCTCCCCTCAGCAAAGGAGGGCACTGCCACCTCCCCACACTGCGCCAGCCTGGCCTTGGAGAGGAGGCATTTGTGATCCCTGCTTGTTGGGAAGAGACAGGAAATAGCCATGGGGAGCAGAGCTTTCACAGGGCTTTTGCTTTCCATCTGCTCCCCTGACTCTACTGCCATCCCCATCTCGCTGTGCTTGGGGACAACAGGGGGGAGGAGGCACTGGCCATGTGGGTGTGTTGGGGAGGACCCCTGGGCATCTCTTGCTTGGCTAGAATGTATTGTACAGCAAAATGGTGGCTCCTGGAGCCTTTCCAGAGGATGGTTCTGCTGAGCAGATTGCAGCTGTGCAGAGGGGACCACACCAATGTCATCTGCATGCACTGCCCGTACACGCAGGGGAAGCCCCTCGCTCTCAGCCTGGCTGTGATTGTCCCTGGACAAACCTTTGGAACTCTGCATGGAATACTTGTGCCTGGCTTGCCAGGGAATCACTCTTGTTTGTGGAAAAGATGCTTTCCCCATTCCCCTCATCCTCTCTCCCTCCCTCCTGCTTTTCCTCATTGTCATTTTAGCCTAGATTAAAGAAAATAGGGTGCAGCGCTGTGCGCATGTTCCGAGCGGTGTCTTTTCACAGTACTGTACTGATGCCAAGCAATAATGACAGGTTCAAGCTTTTCTGCATCACAAATGAACTGCATGCAAATGGCTAGTCCTGAATGGAGAATAATTGTCAGCACGGAGAGTCCTGCCTCCACCGATCCAGCCCCACCTTGCTTCCGAGGGGAGAAGGCTTCAAACAGTTAACGGGGATGGAGACGTGGAAATAGCGGGGAGCTGCCGTTTCCACTCTGCTAGAGCCTAACCTGTTAGTGCAGAGCTGTGTGAAGAATGTCAGGGATTTGTTCCAAGCGTTATCGAGATGTGGCTTTACATCTGTAAATCCTTTTACGCATCGCAGCTCAGCCGTGAGGCTTCCCCACGTGACGGGCAGCGCTCGCTGCCTGGCCCGGGCCAGCGCCAATGTCGGACGTGACCGTGGGGCCAGCCTGCTTGGGGTGAAGCACCCACAAAACGTTGCGTCTTTTTACCTAATTCTGGCTGCAGATTGGCCACAATCTGCTTGTTCTCCTCTGCAGAACCATCTCCCTCTCTCTAAGCCCCTCCAGTGCTTTCATATTGCCCATTAGCGTCGTTCCATTGTGCGCGTTGATTATCCGGAGTTGGGATCGTGTCTGTGAGAAGCCAAGGGTAGGAGCCACACAGCTGGTTTTGGCTGACCCTTGGGGAGCTTTTCCAGCTTATGTCAGCAGAGGATTTGACTTAGCACCACTTGCTTCTCCGCCACAGTATTACTAGCAGAACTGGATTTAGCAAATGATTGTGACAATCTCCAGCACTATCAGAAAAACATGCTCCATCATTCACTGTGATGTGAGCTGATGAGGGGGAAAAAAAAAGGCTTGTTCATCCATCAGAAATTCAGTGATGCTGTCTCTAGGTGAGCAATTTGCCGGCGTTACCTGGTGTCACTCATTAGACACGAGATGTAACAGTCTCATTTACTCTTCGGGCTTCCTGCCACTTAGTTACTTTGCATTTGACTTTGCACATGAAACTTAAGCTCATTTTTAGCCTCTGTCGAACTCGGCTTTCAGATTCCTGCTCATTAAGCCCAGTCCCAGTGTGTGGGCTGCATGCACAGGAGTGGGGTTTGGAAGCCAAAAAAGTCCCCTGGTGCCTGTTGCCATTAGGCTTTGCAGAACAGCGTGTGTGTGTTTCAAAGACAGCAGAGGAAGCAGTTTCTGCCCTCCCATCACTAGGTCTGAACTTTCCAAAATGCCTGGGCTTTGGCTGCATTTTAGCTCCATTTTTTTTTTTTTTTACAGATTTGTGGGTTTGTAACTTTTTGAGATATCTACATTTTTACGTCAAGTTTGATTGATGCTTGTAGCCCATTTAGAGTTTTTTGGTACTCGGACACAAAAGAAGGGGGGCAGAAAGTGCAAGGACTTGGTTTCCTCTGAGGAAGCAGAACCAGGGCTTGAGCAGGTGTTTCATGGCCAGTGCTTTGCTGGTGTCTGGAGCAGAGGCACCAGAAGATGCAGGTGGGGGCACGTTTCAGTACCGAACCCGAGTGTTTCCCTTCTTGTCTCTGCTGCTCTGTTTATATGGTTTTAGCCCCTCCTCTTGCTGGACAGAAGGTGTGAGAGCAGGGGGGAAGGTGAAGCTGTGAGTGCTGCTGACTCACTCCTTTACAGGCAGGAATGGGGCAGCTGCTGCCTCTCCCTGAGCTCCCAGAATTTCCTGCAGCCATCCTGGCTGTCTGGGCCTGTCATGCAGCTGTGGTGGGCACTCCAGTGGCCGTCACAGTACAACCTGTGTATCCCTTTCCAACCCATTTCTGTGGACAGAGGTGGTCCTCTTTGTTTTTAAGAGAGTCCCTCCCATTTGTCTGTCCCTCACTGTGTCATCTAAACTGTGTCCTATCCTTGCTGGTTGAAATGCACTGGCTTAGGGTGAATTTCAGGCTTGACACAGGCAAAGCACCAAGTGATTTTGAGTAATGTTAAACTGAGCTATAGGATGTGTAATCAAGGATTGGGAATGATTCTGCAAGATACAGATTAGAAAACTGGCATTCAGAAGGGCTTGGGTCTGTGCTGAGACCAAAAAAATCCTGTTAGAAGTAGCTTTTATATCTTTACATCGTTGCTTTAGTTGTCATAGCTCAGCTCTTCAGGAGGCAGAGTGTGAGGAGCAGTTGTCTGCACCCTGATGAGGGAGAAGATGGTAATCCCTGGATGTGTCTGCACTGATGCTGGAAAATCAGTGTCTTGGCCACCGAAGAAGGGGTTGATTTCATTACCTGTGGTGTTTAATGTGGTACAGAGCTTGTACCAACCACAGTTCAGGGACTGGTGTTGAGACACACATTACAGTGATAGTTGTGCAAATTCCAGAGCATTAGTGTTATTGAAATGTCAGGCTGATGTCTTCCTCAGCATTGAAACTCTTAATGCACTTCATCCTTTCACACTCGTGGTGCTCCAAGTTAAAGCATGAGAAAAAAAGGTGGTTACAGAGCAGAGGATTAACAAGAAAGAAGCCCTGATGCAAGGCTGCCATGCAAATAGCTTCCTTCAGCACTTGTGCCTTTCAGTCAGGTTAAAATCCAGCAAGACATGTTCATTTGTGTGACAACAGCCTGAAATTTGTTCATGTTACCCAAAGGGAGCATTAGCAGCAGGGCTGAGCTTTTATGGAAAAGAGCTGCTATGGTCAGATTTGGCCACTAATGACAGTTGTGTGGCCAAACTTACTGTACCCCAGAGCCAGGTGGCAGGAGGAAAGATCTTCTGTGACTGCAGGTACAAAGCTGGCGTGGGGCTTGTGGACATTGGTGGGTTTTTAGAATCATTGAATAGTTTGTGTTGGAAGGGACCTTTAAAGGTCATTCAGTCCAACCCCCTGCAAGGAGCAGGGGCATCTTTGAGTCAATCAGGTTACTCAGAGCCCTGTCCAACCTGAGCTTAAATGTTTCCATGGATGGGACATCTATCACCTCTCTGGGCAATCTGCCCCAGTTTCACCACCCTTGTTGTAAATAAACCCTCCTTAAACATAATCTAAATCAAACCTCTTTTATTTTAAACCACTTCTCCTTGTCCTTTTGCCTATACCCAGGTGGTGTCTCGGGGGAGAAACTGTTTAGGGAAATGAAAACCACTGATCACGTCTCCTCACAGCCGTGTGCGTGTGCTGGGTGGTTGTACCGCTTCTTCAGGCCACCTTGGGTGGCACTTCCCACTCCCCAGGGCTTCCCGGGGAAGTCACTAGATCTGTGGGTGGGAATTCACGCTGGCAGCTGAAAGGTTTTTGCGGGGAGGAAGAGCTGAGAAGCTGAATCCTTCCTCTGCCGCGCTGGCACGCTCAGAGCCCTCGGTGCCGAGAACCTCTCGGTGTCTTGGGTGAGAAGTACCCGTTCCTCTCCCTCTTGTAAATGAATAAAGCAAAGCGGCGTTTTTTGAGGGATGCTGAGCGCAGGGGTCCCCGCGGGCGGGACGGGCGCTGTCCGCGGTGCTGACCGGGGCCGCAGGGACCTTCTCGCTCTCTGCGACTCCCCGAAAGGAGGTTGGAGCCGGGTGGGGATCGACCTCTGTGCAGTAACGAGCAACAGAACGAGAGGATACGGCCTCAGATTGTGCCAGCGTAGGTTTAGATTGGGCATTAGGGAAGATTTCTTCCCCAGAAGGTTGGTAAGCTTTGGAACAGGCTGCCCAGGGCGGTGATGGAGTCACCAACTCTGCAGGTGTTTAAAAGACACGTAGAAGTGGCACTTGGGGACATGGTTTAGAGCTGGGTTAATGGTTGGACTCGATGCTCTTAGAGGGCTTTTCCAACCTTTATGATTCTATGATTCTCCATCCTAAGCATGGGCCTGGCTTTTCTCATGCCCTCAATATGTGCACTTTGCACCAGCCTACTATTTTTCCACAGTGGAACTGGCTCTTGTTCAGTGTAACTCATTTCCTGCTCAGTGCTGTTTTCAGTGCCTCTCCTCATACAGCAGCAGAGAGGAATCCAGTCCCCAGGCAGTGAATTAGGAGGTGGTAGCTGCTCATTTTTCATCTCTGTGATAAAAAAAATCTAATGCAATCATCAAAAAATAAAGCTGCGTTTTTCATGTCTTCACCATTAGGAATGTCTCTTGCTACTGCTCTCTTTTCCCTCCTACTCCCAAATTATTGAGGTCTCAGCAGTGTTTAAAGTCTCGTGGAAATTTACTTTTAGATGCCAGCAGAGGGGTGGGAGTTTGAGTAATCTCTAGGGCAATAACATTCCAGAAGTGTTGTGTTCCCTTAATAAAAACACTTTTTATTCGGAAACATAAATGTTATTCTTCCAAAGGCACCATCCTGAATGGGGCCATTCTTTCCTGTCCTTTAGCTTAAGATGTTACAACCCCTGGGAGACGTTCTTCGGGTTTAGTAGCCATAACCTTACGTTTATTGCGTGTGTGGCCACAGCAGCCCCCTCAGATAATTTTGTTTAGGGCTGTGAAATTTGCCTTCAAAACCGAAATTGAATCCATTCTGTGCTTTCAGCAGCCTGATGGGTTCCTGCATGTCTCTCTTTCCCAAGGATGTTTGTGGTTATTGATGCTGAGTGGGGCTATTTATCACAGACAATACAGAACAAAGAAGAATTTATTAATAAGTCTCCTGGTCCCATATGCTTTCCTGAGGAACCTGAAGCATGCTATTTTCTCCTTGCCCCATTTATATCTACGTGGTTTTGCTCCTGTCCACTCAGATTAAGTGCTTGCTGAGGAGACGGAGTTGCTCCGTGGCGTGTGGCCGAGCCAGACCGAGTGCTCTGGGAAGGCTGGGTGGGTTATTGGCTGGCAACAAATAGGGAAATAATGAGGAATCCCATGAGACTGGTATCAGGATGTGACCCAGAGGTCACCAGCATGCTGGTGTTCCCCAAGCAGCTCCAGGGGTCTCAAGGAGTGTTCTGCTCAGTGTTTGGCACAGGCTAGTTTGCATCTGACAGGGAGGATATCCACAGGCAGGAGTTGTGCTGTGCCCTGCTGGGTGGCAGGGGTGATGTGGGGGCAAGCAGCACGTCCCTGGGGCCTGGGGCCCTTCTCTTGCCTTACTTACAATGAGATCACAGAATCATTTAGGTTGAAAAAGACCTCCAAGATCATTGAGTCCAACCTGTGACCGATCCCCACCTTGTCAATTAGAGCAGAGCACTGAGTGCCACATCCAGGGATGGTGACTCCACCACCTCCCTGGGCAGCCCCTTCCAGTGCTCAACAACCCTTTCATTCTTCCTGGTGCTCAACCTGAGCCTGTCCTGGTGCAGTTTGAAGCCTTTTGTCCTGTCAATAGTTGCCTGGGAGAAGAGGCCAACCCCCACCTTGCTTATATGATCCTGCAAGCACCTGTGGTGGGAGCCTGGGACCTGTTTGCACATCCCTCACCCTCCTCTTGGTCTTCCTTGGACAGTGGCTCAGCAGCAGCACAGGCAGAGAGAGGGGGAAGATGTTCTGTGGGAGCTTCTGCCTGGAAAATTTGTCAGAGTCACTGGTGTGGAGACGCTGTGGTTCCTGCTGTGCTTGGGGAAGGGAAGGTGCCTAGGGAAGTTCTGGTGTTTTCTCTCCCCTTGTGCCTCTTCATGCACTAATTAAAGGTCAGTCCCATTTGCATTCAGCGTATTTCTCTCCTTCCCTGGGCATTTGCATTGGCAGAGAGTTGTTTTCCATTTGACCAAGCCGTGGCTGCAACCGTCGCCCCGGGGTGAGAGTCCCCACTCCCACCTTTGGAAATGCAGTGTAGGCCACCAAATCTCAACCAGCACCTGCAGGAGAGAGGAACAGAGCCCCTCTCCTGCTGCTCCCGCTCCCCAGCCCCACAAGAGGAGCATTAGGCATTTATAGGTTTTTCTCCATGGATACATACCCGGGCCCGTTGGTAAAAATATACACGCACACGAGTATATTTATCTGTAGTGCAGTGAAACCAGTGCAGGCTGCGAGCTGATTCCCTCGGGTGAAACACCATCCTTCCCTCTGAGCGCTTTCAAAGGGGAGCTGTGCTGATAATTACTGCAAATATTTTGAATACAGAACTCATCACGGGCCTTTGTCGCGGTGACAGGCAGTGACCTGAGATACATTTCTCCTTTCTTAATGTACCCAGAATATATAATTAAGAGGTGACTAAAAGATTCTCTATCACTCTTTGTTTTCTAGTGTGGCAGGCTGTTATGAAATGCTGCCCCCTCCTTCCGTGGCGTTCAGTTCCCCGTGACAAATCCAGGGATGGATATTTGCTCTGCTCTTCAAATCACTCTGAGAGGGTTACTCCACTTCCAAGGCGCTGTGCCTGCCTTCCATTTGGCCCAGGGTTTTAAAAGTCAGAAGTGTGGAGGGAGAGGTGGTTAGTAAGAGCAGGCACCTTGCCCCAGAGGGGCTGTGGGTGCAGGGGTGCTGCTGGAAGGGCACGGCAAGGCAGGGCCATCACCCCAAACTCCTGGCAGCTTGGGTCACTGGGTGCAGGCTCGGTGCAGCGATGCCACTGAAGGAAATCTGTGGAAATAAGGCTGAAAAGCAGGATATAGAATACCTGCAGTGCTGCCTGGCCGGGTCCTGCCACCCTGAGCCGTGTGGGGTTGGGGGTCAGGGCTGACCCCACATTTGCACAGGCAGCCGGGCGCTGATACACTGCGGTAAATGCGGCGTGACAGCACCTGAGCGAGGCTACGTGCAGAACAGATGTCTCCTGGCTGGGGCTGGGGCCGTGGCACATCGTCATGGCATCAATTATATATCGCTTCCCTCGCCAGAGGCGGGCGCCCGGGAACGGGACTGTTAAAGGAGACATGGAAAGATTTGAGAGCAGAAGAGAAACTTGTGAGGAGAGAGGTTGATCTTGGGGCTTGTGCCTTGTCCTGGTGGGGAAGGAGGGTTGGCAGGGCCTTCCTTTGCTCTTGGCCAGCTGTGCTGTGCTTGTCACCACCCTGCTCTTGGATTTTATGGCCCCTTGTACCTTCCTTGACAGGGCCCTGAGCCCTCTCTGAGTGATGGAAAGGGACACAGGCTGCTCCTTTCTCTCTTGCTCCTCTCTGGGGAACTCCAGGGTCCTGCTCTGGATCCTGGGATTGCTGCAGCAGCCTGAAAACCTCCCAGCGCCACCAAACCCCCTCGGCTTTTACTCTCCTGTGGACTTATTTGTTTGTTTAATTGTTCCAGCTCGCTGCCTTTACCTGGCAATCCCGCTTCATTAAAGGGAAGGCAGGGCTTTTATTAGGACTGCGGAGTGTCGTCTAGTGTTTTCACTGAACGTATAATTTGCCATGTATGAAAACCATTTCCAGAATTAATTTACCTACTGCAAACAGTTTGTATTAATGAAAATGCATTTTTCATGTGGGTTTGCTGGCAAAGCTGGCTGGAGCTCAAGAGCTCACTTTATCCATCCGGCGTGAGTAGGAGATGGAATTTGTTTAAAAATTAAATAAATAACACACCCACCCCCCATTTTTAATACAATATGGCCCAGCAATAATCTCTGAGGCAGACTGCAAAGGCTGCAGAAAGCTCCATCTGTGGCATTTTAATATGCAGCATTGTCTCCTGTTTTAATATCCCCCCTTGCCCAGCTCGTGTTTGTGTAAGTGAGACGTGAGATGCTGTCATCTTCCCGGGTCACATCTTGCTGCTTGAAATGAACAGAAGTGGAGATGGATGCAGCCATGGAGCCCTTCCCATATTAACACGCATATTTTAGAATAATTGATGCTGAATTCATTTTGCAGCCTCGTTTTCTCCTCAGCCTTCCCCCACCCCCTCTTTCATATTTGCATGGAAAAAATCCTGTGATCTGTCCAGATGGCAGCTGGAGGCTCTCAGCTGAGCTGGGCCCTGCTCTGGCTTTTGGAGGCTCCTCCTGGCTGGGGTGGGATCAGGGGCTGGAGGTGGGGTGCTGATGGACGTGGCAGTGTCTGTACTGTGCTGGAAGGCAGGAGGAGGCTTTTGCCAGGTGTCACCCCAGTGATGCTCAGCTGGGTTTGGGGTGCCCTCCTCTGCTCCTTGGCCTGAGCTGCTAAAGCTGAGCTTTGCATGTGGCCAGGTCTGACCTCTCTCTTAGTGAAGGGGACATCAGGCAGTGTCACCTGGGATGGCACCCACAGGGCTGTGTAGCTCTGCAGAAATGTGTTCATCAGACCTGTGGGGAAGGGCAGAAGGAGGCTTCTGCAGGCACTTTAAAATAAGAAGGTTTGAGACATACTGAAAGACCAGACTACTTGGAAAATTTACTTCTTGTTTGTGGGATTGTTTTCAATTATTGCATGTTACCAAAAAAACCCAAACCAACCTCTTTTCTGCAAGTGAGAATTAGGGTTGTGGATTTTTTCCTGAGAGAGTCAAGGAAAGCGTTTGAAAATGTGCAGGTGTGTTTGAGCACAAGAGGGTTTGCAGTGCCCACCGTGTTCTTGGCATTTGTAAGGAGCTCTGGCCCAGCTCAGTGTCCAGCCTCAGTGACTGTCCCTGTGCTGAGGTGGCTGGATGGACCCCCCTCCATTTGGGTTACACCCCCACCTGCAGGGTTTGTCTCTGCCTTTTGTCCCGGGCTGTGACAATAAGCATCTCAACCCTGTGCCTGTGGAGCCCCCCGTGTGTGCAGCTGAGCCCACAAATAATCCTTTGGAGATCAGTGGACATTTCATGCGCTTAAAGTTAAGCCTGTGCTTAAATTTAAGTCTGTGCTTAAGCGCTGGCAGGATGCGTGCTAGTGAGCTGGGCACTGTGTCACACCTCTGTGTGCCACCCTCTGTGCCACATGTGGGTGGTGGTGGGCACCAGGGACCCAGGAAAGGGGGAACACCCCTGGACAGGGACGCATGAGGCTGGTCAGAGCAGGGGGCCCCTCTCCAGAGGCTGCAGAGCCCATTCCAGGTGGGCACCAGTGCCCTGTGCCGTCAGGTGTGCAGTTTATCAGACATCTCCTGGTGCTCTCCCCCGCTTATCTCACGTCTGGGGACTGCAGCTCC
This sequence comes from Manacus vitellinus, assembly GCF_001715985.3. NCBI lineage: Eukaryota > Metazoa > Chordata > Aves > Passeriformes > Pipridae > Manacus > Manacus vitellinus. The sequence goes on from NW_021940545.1 coordinate 6,171,122, forward strand.
CTAATTGAGGACTTTCCTGAGCACACGTGTCACCTGTGCTGTGTTATTGCAGCCTAACCTCACGCCGTATGTTTATCTCATTCCAGGACTACTGTCAGCAACGCCACTCTAGGCATGAACTTAATTATATCTCCTTGGGTAGCAGCAGGGAAGTGATTTATTGCTGCTTTTTGTTTCCACCCTCCCCTCACCTCTCTGTGATTACGCTCCCGTTTGCTGCTGGCAGAGATGCCAGTGCTTGTCTGGAACTTTGCTGGAGTTGCAGAGCCCATGTCTGAAAGTCAGGGTTGGCTCTCGGTGGCCACAGAGCTCTCTCTTGGTGGCCCTGCCCTTACACCTTCCCCCTCCCTGGCAGACCAACAGGGTGATACAGCACGTTGGGATGTTTGGGTGGGCAGGTGGGATCTTCCAGGGCTGATGTTCTATGATGCTTTTTTCACACTATTTTAGCAGATGGTTTTATTTGAAAATAATTAGTGTGCCAAGGCAGTAGTCCCCCGGCTGAAGCGGCTCCTCAGGAGCAAACGTGCTGGCTCTTCAGTGCTTCTTCAGCTAAAAATCCTGAGATTTCCCATCCAGCCCTCTGTTGCTGGCTGGTTTTCTCCCGCTCCTTCTTTCCCCTCGGGTGGGTGCTGACAGGAGCATCTCACCAGGAGGCTCCTCGCTGCTCTTGGGCGGCGCATGCTCTGCCCTGCTGCCAGGCTCACTTCCTGAGGAAAGCAAAGAAGTTTGGGAAATGGTTTCTCTTCCCTCTGTCATCCACTGGGGCTACTGCTCTCACTCTCCAGGGAAAGAAAAGGTGCTTTAATTATTCCTGCCTTCTGGAAAGCCATGGTAATTAGCAGCGCCGCAGAGAGCAAGGCCTGGCTGGGTTTCCAAGCGCTCCAAGGAGACAGGGGCTCCTCGATGCTTTTTAAAGATGTTTCTCCTCTGAGGTGCAGCTGTGACAGCCCCAGCTCAGCCTGTGACTGGAGCCCTTAGAAATGGCTGCAGGGATTTGGGGGGCTGCCTGGTGGGAGGGTCTGTGTGCTGCATATGCTGATGGCTGGTTACGTAGGGGTTGCTCTTTGGGCTGTGCCCAGGTGTCCAGAGGTGCAGCATCACACAGCTCCAGGTTTCAGTATGCGGAGCACAGCGCTGCAATAATGCACTCGGAATTTCTCCATGTGGTTTTGAACAAATTGCTGATTATTTTTCCCCTCATTATTCACCTGACAGAGGAGCAGGTTGAGTAATTAGCGAACGCGCGTGAACTTTGCAGCGTTTTTATGAATAAAACATTTGTGAATTGGCTGGGTGTTGGTCCTGCTGCTATAGCCTGTGCACCCACTAATGTGTGTCAGTGAGGAGCACTGCTGACCTGACCTGTGCCACCGTCCCTGTGTCACCTTCCCTGGGACAGCTCAGCTTTTTGCAGAAAAGGCTCATCCTGCCCGACAGCACACAGCTCTCTGCTCCACTTCTTGTGCAGACCGGGCTCACTCTGCCTTCCCCATCGCTTGTGGATGAGGATGTTCTTTGTGTGGCCACGTGCTTACCCCTCCTTGCTCCCAAATTCGCCCCTTTGCCCACCCTTCCCGCACTCAGAGGCGTGAGTGTGTGCGAGGCAGCAGCTGCTCGGAGCGGTGGCCAGCAAGGCTTGAATAGCAGCTGAAAGGGAGGAATAATTTGTATCCCGTCAGTTTTGAAAGGCTTTTTGGAGGCGGGATCTGGCTGCAGTGCTGCAGGGACAGAGGGATCTGGGCTGGGGAGAAGTGTTGAGCGTTCCCAGGCTGGGGAGGGAGGGAGACCTGGGTTCCTGCCCTGAACAGAAGGGCTGTGTCCGGGGGGTCCTGTGGTGGGGGTCTGTCACCTTTGGAGCTGGACATGGGAGGCTTGGTGCTGTGTGCCATCCAGGGAGGCACTCTCCAACCCGTGCCATGCTGTCCCTTTGCACCCCCATGTCCATGCATCCCTGCCCTCCTGGGGTGACCTGGCTGTGGTGGCTCCCCGGCGTGGGCTGTGCCTGTCCGTGGCAGCCGGCTGTGACCTGGCCGTGGTGGCTCCCCGGCGTGGGCTGTGCCTGTCCGTGGCAGCCGGCTTGGCCGTGCCCAACCGTGCCTGCTGAAGCTGGCGCTGGGGCCTCGGGCTGTCCTGGCACAGTGAATGCTGTGAAGGCACCACTGAACCGTGCAGAGCAGGAGGGAGCCCTGGGCAGAAGGCCAGTGGCTGAGGAGGTGTCCCCCCAGGCCGGCGGTGACAGTGTCCGCACTGTCCTCGTGTCCCTTGCCCTGAGCCACGCTCCGACCTGGAGGGGTGGGGGGGCACCTCGAGAGCCTTTTGTGTTTGCACGAGATCAGGGGATTGATTCATCCTGAATGTCACTGCAGGGAAGCAAACTGGAGGCAGGAGCAGGACAGAATGAGCTCAGGTCTCAGATAAAGCTCTGTGTGTGTGTGTGTGTGCCAGGTGAGTGAGGAGCAGTAGGTCACACCTTCTGAGTCACTGTGTTACAGGTCCCAGGTCCCTGATCACCCCAAACTGAGTGCATCACAGCCTGGATGTGGGGGGGTCCTTGTGTGTTTCTGTGCTGTTTTAGTGACAAATGGATATTTCTCTTTCAAAAATAATGGACAACCTGCAGGCGATTCCCAAGGGTGCCAGGCCCTTATTTGCCACTCTTGGCTTTCCCCAGGCTAAACCTGAAGAGACTAAGAGCTGTGTTGGGGGCCAGGGCTTTCTGCAGCCCACTCTGTCCCCTGGACACCTGGAAGGCAGGTGAAAGCATGTTGTAACAAGATCTCATCTCATTTAAAGTCTTGGAGCCGTGTGGAGTCCGCCCGCTCTCCTGGTGAGCTGCCCCAGCATCTCATTGCTTGTTGCTAGGAAATCATATCATATTGCAAGGTTGGATTTGCCTAAACTGAGCTCCTGGGCCAGGGATCCTGTTGTGCCAGTGTCAGGAGGACACAGGATCTCTCTTCTCTGTGTTTGTGGTGTCCAAGGTGTCTGGAGATGGGTGCTGGGGGTTGTGCTGCATCCCACCCCACCTGATTAATTCTTCTAGCCCTGAATGATTTTTGTGATCCTGTTGTGAACTATCTGGAGTATTTCCCTGCTCTCTTTGAAGCATAAAACTGTTATTCACATTATGGCTTTCCTTATGCTCTTGGATAATTTGGTACAGTGGTTGTATTTGGGCTGTGTGGGGCTAGAAGGACACTTCTCCTCACTGATGCCTTACTTGCCTCAGTGTTGCCTCAGCACTCTGGTTCAAGGGAGATGCCTGTGGGGCTGTCCCCTTCCATCACTGTTTTTCCAGCTGAGGTTCCAATTCTGAAGGCACTGCTTTTCTTCCAAGGGTCTGCTGGCATTCTCACAAGCCCCCTGAATGAAAGCAGGAGGAAGGCAACCAAAGCCAGGGGGTGTGCAGAGAGTGTGATCCCAGAGCCTGGGCACCCCAGCTCCTCCTGCCCTGGCTGTTGGATCCCTTCCATCCCTCTCTGCCAAAGGGCTCTGGTCACCAGCCCCACTCAGTATGGAGGCAGAACAGCCATGCCCTGCCTTTCTCCTGGCAGGAGAGGGGGCACACAGCCCTCCAGCTGAAGGAGGCAGGGCAGCACCCAAGTGCCTTTCTTTATCAAAGCTGCTGCCTTGTGAGAGCGGCTGAACGTGCCGGCAGAAAGGACGATGGGGTGGCCCTGGCATCACACTCTCACCCTCGTTCACAGTGCAGGAGACTCTTCAGTGCTGTTGCAGCCTGGCTGCAGCTCACTCGTGCCATGCTGGCACCTCAGCCCCTGCTCCAAGCACTCGCTCTGAGTCAGCCCACTCTGCTCAGTGTCACAGTGTTTTATGGCCCCAGTGCCAAACCTGTGCATAAATTCTGCTGGATGAGCAGGTCCCAGAACTCTCCCAGGCTCCCCTGGCAGCATCCTCATCCCTGATGTGCAGACTCCTCCCCTGGGCTCCGCGGCAGGACTAGGGCTGAGTGCAGGTGCTTTGAGGACCATCACACACCCGTCCCCTCTTTGGGTCCTTTGGGTGCTGCTGGTCTTTGTTGGGTGTGGGTGTGAGCGCTGAGGCTCCCACAGGAACCAGCCAGGCCTGTCTCTGTCAGAGCTGCGGGGTTGTTTAACAGACCCACCGTAGCTGGTTTGCTTCTTGAACATCTAACTAGGTCAACATACATTTGCCTTGTCTTAATAATTATTGATAAGCTGTGTTGGATCATGTGTGGTGCAGGATGGGGCTGCTCCTCCTCCTCCTCCCAGCTGCCAGTGCAGCCCCCGCACGTGGCAGATGCTCTGGGGTGGATTTGTGCCGTGGCTCCGTCGGGGGAGTGATGCTGATGGAAGGGTTGTTTCCCCCTGGGAATGCCTGCAGCTCCCCAGTCCCTCCCTGAACCCCACTGGAGAGGGAGTGAGTGGAGAAGGGCTCGTGGTGACCCACTGGTGGCACTTCTCCCTTCTCACCCCCTTCCAAAGGGCTGGTGTAGTTCCCCCGTGTTTTGGTCCACAGGATTGCTGTTTGCAGTGGGTGGTGGTGCTCGGGGAGCAGACAGGAGGTGAGGGCAACTGATGCCCCTGTCCCACCCAGCAGCCCCCTTCTCTCCCACCACCAGCCCCCATGAGCACTCCTGGCTGCAAGGAGGGTGAGGAGAGGTGGTTTTCCTCTGGAGTCACCCACTCCAGAGGGATGGGAGAGAGGGAGGAAGGATCAGAGCGTGCCACAGGCTGGGTAAGGTTGTTGTGAGATGCCTCCAACCCCCAAGCCGGGTGCTCCAGCAGGAGAACCTTGTGTGTGGGAGCCTGTCTGCCCCAGGGTGGCTGTGCAGAGCCAGCACTCAGGGTGGGTGGTTTGGGGATTCCTTTCTTGGCACGGGCTCCTCTCTGTAATCAAAGAGTGCAGAGCAACTCTGAGCGAGGTGAAAGGCAAAAAATAAACCCAACCAGCCTCTCCAAGCCATTCAGACTTCAGAGCTGAAGAGGAGGTTATGTCCTGGGAATTTTTTTTTTTGCTGTTGCTTTTCCAGCACTAATGAGCGGGGAGGAAGTTCTGCTCTTTGTTCGAGTCACGTTCACTGGTTTCTTTTCCCCAGTGAGTAGTGGGGAGGGGAGGGAGGGGATGCACCGTGCGTGTCTGTGTGGCCACGTGGGACCACGGCAGCGTGGGATCGTTCCACTTCACTCCTGAGTTTTAGGCAGCAGGAGTTCCTTTTGTGAGGCTTTTGGTTTTCCTCATCAGATCAAAACAAGATCTTGGCTTCAGCAGGATTCATTCAGAGCTGGTGCAGGGCAGTGATGTGCAGCTCTCTTGCAGTTTTCCGTGTTGCAGAGGGAGCTTCTGGCCTCGAGACTTCTTCCCGCAGGCTCTGGATAGTTTTTTGCTCCCTTTTCTGGGGAGCTGGAGCATCCCCAGCACCAATTTTGGCCTCTGCAGAGGTCTGTGTGCTGTCCTTGTTCTGCCAAGCACATCTCTGCCTGTAGAAACACAGCCTGTACGTGGATGCAGCCGTGGGCTTGGGCTCTGCTCTCCCTTCCCTCCAGTTTGAGGGGTTTTTAAAGATCAGCTGCAGTTCAGAGCATCCTACATGTGAGAGCTGGTGGGAGGGCTGGGTGTCCTTGTTTAGGAGGTGCATGGCTGCTGTCTTGTAAAACTTCACCCAGCTCTTGCCCTCCTCCTGACCCTGGCCTGGGATGTGATCACCTTTACTTTTAGCCACTTTTTTTTCCTTCCCCCCAAATCCCGAAATTCACACAAATAAACCAAGGTCTGTTATTTCCTCGTTACTTAGGGATGGCCCAAGTCTGTTGGTACCCTTACACACATCACAGCATCTTCACCCCAAAAGCTGCAAGGATGAGTTCCAGTGGCCCCCTCAGGGGTTCAGCCCCTCAGCACAGACCAGCTGAGCTGAGAAGGGACCCGGTGCCTGAGGGTGACGGGCTCTGCCACCCACCCTCGCCCACCCCAGCACCCACTGCCCCTCTGCGAGGGCTGAGCGCGGCGTTATCATAATGCAGCATGAATTTCATTAGCTCATTTGTCTCTGAGCCTGGAGATAATTTAATCCCGAAGTGGCTTCCAAGGAGGAGCACTTGGAGCACTTAGTCTGTGAAGCTCAACAACCCCTCTCGGCTGCTGGCTGAGCTGAGCTCGGGGCTGGCCGGGGCACGACCGTGGGCTGTGCACAGCGAGGGGGGTGTGGGACTCCACTCCACACCCTTCCCATCTCGTTAGACAGATTTTATGGCGTGAAATAACGATGGGAGCTGCAGCACGAGGTCTGTGCTCACCGAGGGAGTCGGGCCGGGGGAGAGGGTCCCTCTCACACCATCTTATTTCACTTCCATCTAATAGCTGGAAGGTTTACTTAGCAAGCTGCAGGAAAAAAAAATCATTACATATGCTGCTAGTGGCCTGGTTAATTAAGATCTACAGTTCTCTGGGTAGGAAAAGACGACCTATATTTACTGTATGTAGGAAGACATCTGTCAGCTAGAAGCGCTAGATATCCCAGCGCAGGTTTGTCCTGCTTTTGCAGGCTCTGAATTGCAACTGTTTTAAGCTCTGATGCAGACCAAGTTAATTTTAAGATGACTGTTACTATTCTAAACATAAGGAAGGGCATATTTAGCCTCTCAGTACTCAAGAAGGCAAAACCCCTTGCATGTTTCTAGTAATTTTTCCCTAACAGTTTGCACAAAACAACAACAACAAATCCTATTTGGTTTCTGCAAAAGAATATGTTCGAGGGTGATCGTAAAATAGATTATTTTTAAATCTGCAGATGGTTTCCACATATTCCTCCTCAGCTCACTGCAGCTTTCCACCTCAGTAAACTGGTTTGTAATTTAGCCGAGGGCTGTGGAGCAAGCGTTCTGTCGTCTTGTTTTTCTTGTTCGCCTCCTTTGCCCCCCCACCCCCTGCTTCCTGTCCCTTTTCTCTTGTCTCCCCTCGCTTTTCCCCTGCCGAGGGGCTCTTGGTGTTGGCATGGGTGTGAAGGGGCAGTGTGTGATGACTGGCTTTGCCGTGGCACTCCCCACATCCCGTGCCCGAGTCCCGTGGGCATCCTCTGTGGGAAAGTCCTGGCGAGCTGGGGGGCTTGGATTAGGGTTGGGGGGCGATGCCACGGAACCCAAACCACACTTCCCACTCTGTTTCTTGCTGGGGAAGCTCTGCCACGTTGGGCATGGAGGTGGCTGCTCCCACCCACACGACCCCCTCCATCCCATGGAGTTATTGGGGGGCTCACTGGGGTGCTCAGGCCCTGGAGAAAGGGTGAGGGATGCACAGCTCTAGGAAAGATAATTAGAGGAAGGATGCACTTTGAGTCCTGCAATGGCAGCTGCCCCCTCCCCCTGCTCCCTGGAAGAAAACACTGCTTTTTTTATTTCTTTGTTCTTTCACGGTTCGGCATTATAATTATTGAGATTTCACTGCAGGGCAAAATGATCATTTGACAATGTAAGTGGGGAAAATAATTCTCATGTTATCCAGCAGCCTCACTCTTATTATAATTATGGCGAAACTCCTGCAGATTGAAGTGGGGGCAAAGAATTTCCTCCTATGTGGTGTTTGGCTTTTCAGGATTTCTCAAGATTTGATTGCAGATGGGAGGGTTTTTCCCCCCTCCCGTATTTTCAATAATCCAGGGTTGGTGATGGATGGCAAAGGACCGGAGTACCTGTTGTTTTCTCCTTTGTTTTCATTAGGCATTTTCCATTTCTGTCATTCTCGGCGTTGGTGATGGATTTTTATGAGCAAATATCTTGGTTTGAGCCGTTCGGAATTGTTTGCTCAGTAATGTCTGCAGCAGCAGCAGCAAAACCCAATTAAAAAATCAGGGGAAAATTGATGCAAAAAACTGCAAATCAGCCCTTCTCAAAATGGGGGCCAACAATGGCTTGTTCTGAGCTGCCAGCGCTGGGCAGGCGGTGCTTGTGTGCTCACCAGGACCTGGGGCTGGGCAGCTGGGGCTGGGCATCCTGTTCTGGGGAGAGCAGAGATGCAAAGGGGTTATGGCTGAGATAACATGTGGGTGCTGTGGTATTTTCTTGCCTTGGGAACGCTTGATCCCGTGGTGTTGGTGGTGCCACTGGAGAAGACTCTCCAGATGTGTGCCCTTCCCGGGGCAGTGGGGCCAGTGCGTTCCCTGTGCTGTCCTGCATCCCACACCGTCCTGCATCCCCTGTTGTCCGGCACCCCACACCACCAGCCTGGTGCTCAGCATCCCTCACCAGCCCTCTCCCGGGCAGGGAATCGCAGGGTGGTGGTGGTGGGGTCTGCTGTCCCCTGCCACCCTGGGGCTGATGGAAACGAGCTGACAGAACAGAGGCAGAATTAGCCTAATTATGGCCATACCCGCTACCTCGGCGTGGATTTTCCTTTCTTAGCGACTTCCTGTTTTCCTCTTTGAGATGCAAATTTTTGCACAGTCCTCGATCCAGATTTTCTTCTCATTAGCATGAAATCTGACTAGTTCCGCGGTTTTTTAAATAGCAAATGAAAAAAAAAAAAAAAAGAAAAAAAAGAAATAATTAGACGCTTTGCACAAAGTAGCGGTGAAGCCCCTGTGACTCTGGGGGGCAGGAGGTGGAGGGGGTTGGTGAGGAGCGTGCTGTCGATTTTCGGGAGTCACTCAGCCGCAGCGGCGTTTTGCTGTGCCAGGCTCAGCTTTGCTCATACGTGGCTGAGCCGGAGCCGGGCATTAGCACAGTGGGCAGAGACCCTGCCCGGCTCCCCGGCACTCTGTGCTGCTTTCCCGGACCCCCATCCCGTGCCGGAGCCTCCTCTGCCATCAGAGCAAAGGCAGACACACGTTCAGCCTTGTGGACCAAGGCTTTTCGTTTTGCTTCGTCCTGAAAAACGAGTCTCGTCGTGATAGGAGGTTAAAAAAAAAAATCCCCCCCCAAAATTACTCTCCAAAAGTCGTTTTTTGAAATGAGTGTTCTCTCGGTGGGTTTTACATGGTTTTATGCCTGCCGTAGTCCCAGCCCGCTGCAGCTCAGCGCTGGGAGAGGACTGGTGGCAGAGCCGGAGCAGACGGCACTGTTTCGTGGTAAATGGTCACTAGTAATATTCAGTTCTCCTTGGAAATACAAATACAGTGTGCGCGGTACGGGGACGCGGCGGGCTGGGCTCGGGGAGCGCCGTGCTCTCCTGATCGCCTTCCCCCCTCGTGCCCCGCCACATAATGAGTTTGATAAGAAATTGTCTCGTTAACAGGATTAGCCATGGAAATCTCTAGTCCCCTCCTATTCATTTTGTAATGCTCTTCATCCTGTTCTGTAATTTTCTGCTGGTATTAGGCGTCTCCGGACCACCTCGGGAGATTAATTCCTCCTCCTTTGGCAGTGCCAGCGTGGCCGGTGGCAGGGGAGGGCGGTGGGCAGTGCAGGGGATGAGCCCCGGCCCCCTGGCCCCCATCCGGGGGATTCCTCCTCCCCCGTGCTCTGGTTCGGTGGAAGTGTGTCATTCCCAAAGTCGCTTGCGCAACGCAAACAAATGAAAGTGTCCCCAAACACTGCTCGGTTTCGCTGCCAAGCGCTCCGGTGACTCAGAGGTGGATTAGAACCCGGAGAGGCAAACTGTGCTCTCCCTCGTGCCCGTGTGAATCCAGCTCCGTGGGCAGCGTAATTCCGGATTTACTTCTAGGAACATGACTTGCGAGACTGGCCCTTGGGTAAATAATGACTCTTGATTTAATAACTCCTGCCAGCCCTGCAGGATACCTCACTTCCGAGGGAGCTAATAGAGAGAGATCTTTCCTAACATCTGTTTTCCCAATTTTGCTGACTTGTGAGCCTGTATCTGGGAAGCAGCATCCAGGTAGCAGCAACTGCCCACTGCCAGTGAGTCCAGTGGGGATGGAAAACATCTGGAGCCACTGCACAGATGTATCAAACACTGCTGAAACAACACCATTGATCACTGTCTCAGGTGAAATGAAATCAGTGTTTGTGGTTTCCTTAAGCACCTACCTGGATGGCTCTGAAATGCACCTTGGATTTTCCCTCCCAAAAAGCTTCCCATGCTCAAAATCAGAACTTCTCTTACACCTTCGTTGCCCAGAGAGAGAGAGAAATGCAGATGGCAAAGCCATTGCACCGAGAGTAAAGTGACAGAGATGCTCATTGCGCCGTGGACTGTGAGATTTCAGGGGTAGCACACGCTTTAGGAGAGGGAGAGCAGGGGCACTGCATGGGGGGCTGTGACAGGGTGATTCCCACCCGACGGATTCCTCGCAGATCCGGTCATTTATTCCCTGCCTGCTGCTCCCTGCCGTGCCAGTGTCCGTGAGCAGACTCACTTCCCCTGCTTCCTTGGAAGCTGTTTGTCATGCTGCTGGTGATTAATTTGTGCAGTGGGGATGGCACCTGAGCAGCTGGTGAGAGCGGGAGCTCTGGGGAGGGTGGGCCTGGCCGTGGTGCTCCCAGTGCTCTGCTCAAGCCACGCGCTGGCTGCTCACGCCCCGGTGCAGGGAGCAGGATTGCCAACACCTAATCCTGACTGTGCCCATCCCATATTTCTTTCAGTGTGTGTTTTCCTAAACCCTGATAAGACAATCCTTGTTTGTGCTGGTAAACCTCTCTACCATCACAGCAGTCAGTGCCCCTCAGCCATGGTGATGCCCCCGGCAGAGCCTCCACTGTCCTGGGCACCCCACAGGACAGGGTGACAATGCTTGGTGCCACACGCCCCTGGCTGCCAGCCTCTTGCAGAAATTTGATGCTCAGAAAGCCCCCTCAGTGTTCCCTTTTGTATTTATTGACTTGTCAGGTCCCTGGAGCACTGGCAGCAGGGACCTGGCACAGCGTCTGCCGGGCAGCAGCGTGACAGGGAGGTGACAATGACGCCCTCCTTCTAAACCTTTCCTGCTTTTCGCTTCTCTCTCTCTTGTTTCATCTCTCCCTCTCAGAAAAGCCATTTAAATGTAATTCCATTCTTAAACCCTCTCCCTCATGCATGCCTAATGAACAGCAGGCAGAGGTGCCGGAAACAGGCCCGAGTAGGATCCAATCTCACAGAGTGTCGACAAGTCATTTGGAAGGCGCCCTGGGAGCGCGCCCAGTTTTATTGCAGTGTAATTAGAAATAAAATCTTGTTGCGGGAGGAGAATGAGAGATGGGTGTTAATCCTGTAACGGGAGGAGATGGAGCCGTGCTTATAAAGGAGATTAAGGAGGGGAGGCAGAAAACCCGTCATGACTTCCCGATTTCCTCCCCTCCTTTGCTGTTCCCCCTGCTCTGGCTCCACAGCCTCCAGCAGCAGCCAGCAGGTCCTTTCCTCAGGAGAAGGGTTGCTGCTCCTGGAGGAGCAGGAGGAGGAGAGAGGGAGCCCCTTGGTGCAAAGCCCGAGCTGCTTGTTCAGCTGGCACTGGTCACGTTACAGGTGCCCATGACTTCCAGGTGGGAATCTTTGGCTGGGTACACAGCAGTGCCAACTCAGCTCTGCAGGAGAGCTGTGTTGCCTTTGGAAGGGCTGGGAGTGGCGACAGCCACACACCTCCCCTGGGATCCCCACGGCAGGCAAAGACGTAAATAAATCTGTCAGATATCGTGCGCTTCATATGGAATTTGCACTGGGCTCGAGTCGCGGCTCCTCTTTAACATCTCTGGGAGGGAGGGATGGATGGAGCTTTAATCTTGGTTCCTGGTCCAGGGCCCCTATGCTCTCTGCATTTGCCATGGCATGAGCTGGGCTCAGCCTGCTGAGATGAAAGGCAGCTCTGGTGCGTGGCCATCGACACCAGCCCGCCCCTCTGCCCCGTGTCCCCTGCCCAGCTGGGTGCTGCACCCCAGAGCTCAGGAGGTGGTGAGCGGTGCTGTGCCGTGTTGTGCCACAAAATGTGCAGGAGTTTCCATCCTGGTTATGTTTTCTGTGGATGTTCCTTGTCCCCAGGCGAGCTCCATGCCGGGCAAATGGCATCCTGGAACAGCAGCCGCAGCAGGAAAGTGCCGCTATGGCAGCGGTGGAAAATTACAGGCTTTGCTCTTTGGGGCTTCCCCCTCCGTGCCTTCCCCCCGGGAGGAGTTTGTCACTTTAAACGTGGCCAGAAATAGCACCAAGCAGTTATTGGATTTGTCCGGGATGCCTTGGGATGCACATGCTCCGAGTATGGCTAATTCATAAACGCTGGCACCTATTGATTCTCCGGCAGCACCAAGGGAAAGTTATCTCATTAGTCTTATGAACTATAAAACGTGCTCCCTCCTGAAGCCCTGACCCTGTTGTTTTGATAAATCTATATTGGATAGAGCAGGAGCTGGTAACCTGCATCGACTGTAATCTTTCTCTCGGAATTGGAAGGCCCTTGGGAATGATGCTGGGGTTTCACGGCCACCACTGGCAGCTGGTTGCAGGAGAGGAGTTTGGTAACAGCAAATGTGTGTCTTTGTGTGTGTACTCAGCGAGACCCTCCTGATGTTCACCATGCAGGAGAGCCCCCATCTCACCCTGGTGCCTTTCCCCAGGTGAGGGGAGAGCTCCTGGGAATTTAGGTGGAATTTAGCTCCTGGTGGGCTCTTGGCTGCATTTGAGCCGAGGGCTTTGGTGGTGGCTTTGGTGAGGTAGCTCCAAAGGCAGCAGCTCAAGTCTGGCTGGAAGAGTTATTGGAGGCACATCGCTCCAGACTGGCCACGGATGTACTTAATCCTCTGCTTCCCGTAAAGCTTTTCCACCTCCTGGCAGGCAGAAAGATCTGATTTTATTCGCCGACCTTCGGCGTTAATCTCAGTAGCACACTCAGCAATAAGTCACTCCGGTGAGGTCTGTCGGAGCCGCTCACATCAATTACTGCCCCGCATCTCCCCTGAACCAGCACGACGTTCCTCGACGGAGTTACTTGTCCCTTCTCGGGAAAAAAAACCCAAAGGAAGCTGTGCTGTCAGGTTGGGTAGATCTTACACAGAACGTAATGGCATCACCACAGCCACGGCTTGTGAGGGGCAGATGCCTCCCGTGGCTCCATGGTGGGGGTGTGGGTACTCAACTTGCAGGTTTTCAGCCCGTTCCTGTCTCTGGGCTCGGTGTTATGGCTCAAACTCCATCTTGGAGCCTTGATCTTGGGCACCAGGCTTTGTTCCCAGGCTGGAGCACGGCAGCCCAGGGCTGTGGTTACCCATGCACGGCCGCATGTGGGGGTGTGGGTTGGGGCTGACAGCACTTTGCAAAATACAACCCCGTTACCATGGAAACCGGCTCCCCCATCTCAAATTCCAGTGCAGCCAATGCTCTTCGCTTACTGGTTTGATGGGAGATGAAAAATTAATGTCTGATTTGCATGTTATTTCAGTGCTGTGGGACCACTCCCCCTGCCCTTCCACAGGGTCTGTACGGATCCCTCGGCTCCGGCTGCCAGCGGAGCGTGAAGCTTGTGCCGCCGAGCATCTGGTCCCAGTTGCATACTGGTGCTGCCATGCCATAGCGTGGAGGCAAAACCATGCCTGAGGTTTTGGCTGGGGAGCCCCTGATCTCTCCCAGCAGGAATGGAGACACAGGGGTGTTGCTGGAGGTGTAGGGATGGCCCCCCCTGCGTCCCATGGGACTGCCTACTCTGCTTCCAGGGTAGATCAGCACAGGGTACCTCTGTTAGCCACAGTTGACTGGCAGTATTATTAATTTCTTTGCTGTTTGGAGTCCCTCATGCTCTTCTATCAAGCAGTTAAAGTCAAACCTGCACATCTGGCTAAACCACAGCTAGAATGGGTAGTGCCAGCACAGCCAGCTCTGTGCCAGGGACACAGTCTGGTTCCCTGGGTGAAGATCCCTGTTTTCTGCTGGTCTGTCACCTGCAGCACTTGTGGGATTGGGCCTGGGGTCCTGCCCCAGGATGGGGGAACCAGGCTGCTCTGGGAGCATCTGCCTCTTGTCCTCTATCTCACCCATGTTTATTCTGCTCTTATGAGTTTGACCACTATGGTCTTCTGGCTTAATTGAGAATATCTGGGTGTTTCAAAAAGGTGCTGGAAGAAAAACCAGCTCTTTGGCCTCATTGGCTAGATCCTGGCTTACCAGGCATTGTGCAGGACTTGAGGGAGTCATTTGCAGCCATTGCTGATTTAAAGGCTGGGTTTAAAGGTTTCCACTCGGTGCATTCAGCTCCACTAAATTACCTTCTGCATCTCTGCAATCACGGGGTTTGGTAGGGGGTGGTTTGGCTGGCAGCACGGTGCAGCCAAGCAGACAGAGCACTTCATCCCACCTGCGGCTGGTGCTGGAATAAACCCTAAGCCCCACGGAACCTGGGGTGAAAGCCTTGCTGTCACGGCGGGACAGGGCAAAAGGCTTTCCAGGTGGGCAGGAAGCTTCTCTCCAGAAGCCTCGGCTTACCCTGCACCCCACGTAGCCACTACACAGGTCTTTCTATTCGTGTTAATTACTGTTATTATTCATGATGAATTGTAGTGGTCATGAGCCAGCCAAAGACTCCTTTCCACAGGCGCCAGGCTCCAAAATCTGCTGGCTGGAGGGGGCTGCTCCAGCAGCACTGCCGGGGCCGTGCTGCCCTGCCTGCTCTCCCACCACCCTCCTCCCGGGGCTCAAACATCAGCTCGAGCCCTTATTTGTTTTCACATGCTTCTAAGTAAGTTAAGCTAATTATTAACTCAGCGGGACAGATTCACTTTTAATTGCGGCGTTGCTATGGAGCGCGTGGCACCGCGGCGGAGCAGCGTGTGCGCGGCAGCGTGTGCCAGAGCATCGTGCCACACGCTCTGCTCGCCCTCTGCGGCCACGGCGTGGCTGAGTCCAAGCCCTGGGAGTGCTTGGAGTGTGTAAGGACGCCCCAAGCCCACCTTTACACCTGGGCAGGTGTGTGCGCCCAGGACGAGTGATGTGCCCACAAACGCAGGGGCTGCTGTTGCACACACAGTGTGAGGCTCACCCAACTTCACCAGCCTGCCTGAAACTTCAGCCAGAGCTGCACCCCAGTGTAGCAGAGGTGCAGGGAGGTGGAGGAAGGTCCCTCTTTCCCTGCCGTGGCTCCGGTGCCTGCCCGGAGTGCAGGGGCTGTGCCTGACCCGGGTTCTCAGCCCGCGGTCAGGGCTGGCTCGCTCACTCTTCCCCTCCCTTTGTGTCTCCAGAAAATAGGTTTTTTATTACTTCTTATGGAGGTTTGTACATATCGGACGTGCAGAAGGAAGATGCCTTGTCCACCTACAGGTGTATCACCAAGCACAAGTACAGCGGGGAGACGCGGCAGAGCAACGGAGCCCGGCTCTCCGTCTCAGGTGAGCACGTGGTGCTGGCAATGTGGGCAAGAGGGGGGGATCCTGTGCCCGGGAGGGGGTCCTGTGCCCAGGAGGGCGTCCAGCCCTACCTGAAGCCTGCTCCCCTGCCTGCCTACAGCAGTGCCATCCTCCCGAGACGCGCAGGGAGCAATGGCACTGCCACCTCGGGTCCCTGCAGCGAGGGGACATCCCAATGGGGGGGGTGCGAGGTCCGGTCGGGGCCGCACGGGGGGTCCACGCTGCCTCGCCCGTGCCCCCGGCCGCAGCCCGCCGTGGCTGGGCGGCGGGCAGCGGCCGCGTCACCGCGGGCGCGGGGCGATGGGGCGCGAGGGGATGCGCTGTGACAGCCCGCGATGTGAGCAGCCTGACGCGATGTGACGAACATGCAAGCGATACTGCGGCGGAGGCAGTGCAGTCCAGAGTGCCGGGTGTCTCGGGGCGCTCCCGGCTCCGCTCACTGCCCAAATTACTCCGCTCGGGAGGGAGGGAGTTCTCCCGACTCCCGCGCTCTGCCATGTGCTTTTTCCATCCTCGGGTGCACAGGCAGCAGCTCCCGCACCGGATCCTTGAATTAACCCCTCAGCTGATAGGGAAGGGGTCTGGGATGTCCGGGTCCTTGCCTCTTAGAGACCCAAGGGCCCTGTGTCTCATCTATTCCAGTCCTGCCACGCATCCCAGCAGTGCATGGGCATCGCTGGGTGTGTCATCCCCAGTCCGTGCTCTTCCATCTGGCCGGGTCCCCTCCTGGTCGCTGTCATTATTTACACGTCACGGCGTTTTACTTCTGCTTGGGAGTAATGAAAGAGGTTTCTTTCCCCTGGAATTTAATTTCACGCCTGAGACTTAGTGATTAATTTTCTCCTTTCCCAGCTGCCTGATGGACCCTTTTGCTTGTAAATTTTGAAATGTGCCACAGAATTTGTGTATTTTGCACCAATTAGGTGTCACCTTGAGTAATTCCTCCGGTGCTGAGTTTATTCCTCCCATCAGCTAGTAAGATGCGTTTTCCCTCCCACCTCTCCCGCAAGCCTGTTGTCCTGGCTGCCGAAGGCTGTGCTGGACAAGTGGGACAGGGCATCCCATGCTCAGTGAGGATGTGGCTGGCATCCTGCACTCCTGCCAGCTCGTGGGGATGGGGAGAGCCAACCTCTCAGGGATGATGCTGATAGGGCACAATGCTACCGGTGTCACTGTGGCAGAGGGGAGACACCTCTGCTCCTCTTCGCTGGGTGAGCCCAATTCCTCTCCCATCCCAGACCCGGCAGAGTCCATCCCCACGATGCTAGACAGCTTCCAGTCCAGGGAGGTGAAGGCAGGCCGGCTGGTGGAGCTGCCCTGCATCGCCTCGGGCTACCCCAACCCGGCCGTGCGGTGGATCAAGGACGGGCGGCCGCTCCCCGCCGACAGCCGCTGGACCAAGCGCATCACGGGCCTGACCATCAGCGACCTGCGCGTGGAGGACAGCGGGACCTACATCTGCGAGGTGACCAACACCTTCGGCTCCGCAGAGGTCACGGGGACCCTCACGGTCATAGGTGAGAGCGGGTGGGGAGGAGCGGGGTGTGGGGGGCTTGGTCCTGCTGCCTTCTGAAACGTAAACTCTTTGTCAATTTGAAGCCTTAAAGGTTTTATGCAGCTGTGTAAATAACAAGCTTTGTATTTTGGTGTGGTGTGTCGCATGCTGGATGCCAGTGTCTTGCACGTGTCCAACGTGTTGGGTGACTCTGTGCTTTGCTTTGTTGATTTACATAAAATTTATGTTGATTTACATAAAATAAGCTCTAGCCAAACAGTAAATACCATCTGGGCAGGCCAAGTATTTATCACGTGCTGTTTTCCCGGGGGTTCCTCCTGTCACCAGGATCCTGGCAGTACCAGAGCCACTGTGCCTGCCTTACCTGGAGCAGCACTGGTGAGCACAGGATGTCTCCAGCTCAGCACTGTCCCCATCACACTGACCACAGCTTCTTCCAGTCATCCTGCCACCTCCCCAGAGTACCCCTGCTGGGTGCCTGGGGCTCATGTTAAAAGCGGGGGCTGTCAGCAGCGAGGGTGGTGGCAGGGCCACCTGCCTTATTGTGCGGTGACATTTTACGCGTAACCGGGCTGGCGCTTCCAGGGCAGGGAAAGCAGGGAGAGCAGAGTAGGGATGAGCTGCCCCCCGCAGCGCTGCCCGGCACTGCCAACGCCTCACTGCTCTCCCTCTCTCACAGACCCTCTGCGTGTGACCCTCACACCAAAGAAGCTCAAAACAGGCATCGGCAGCACCGTCATCCTCTCTTGTGCCCTCAGCGGGTCCCCCGAGTACGTCATCCGCTGGTACCGCAACACGGACCTGGTGGCGGTGGATGACTACATCTCCATCCGGGGCATCAGCAACGAGACCCTCCTCATCACGGCCGCCCAGAAGAGCCACTCTGGGGCCTACCAGTGCTTCGCCACCCGCAAGTCCCAGACGGCACAGGACTTCTCCATCATCACGCTGGAGGGTGAGCTGGCTCCCCAGGGCTGGGGGCTTTTTCCTCTACCCCTCTCTGAGGGGACACTGGATCCTTTGTGTGCATCTGGGGGGCAGTGAGACCCGCTGGGGTAGGGGTCCTGGGGCCAGGCTGCTCCCAGCCTGCTCGGTGGGCTCTGTGTGCTGTCAGCAGGGACATAGCATGACCAGGACAGGGAAGGAGCAAAACAAATGTTGACTTGCCATGCCCAATCCCTGGGCCGAGGCACCTCCATTCACCAGACAACCCTCCCTGATCCAGCGTGTTTGGTTAAGGGATGGGCTGTGCCAAGGGAGCTGTCCCCTCGAGCCAGCGTCTGTATCAACCTGTACATCCCCTCACTCCTCTCAGCATCTCTGTGACAGGGATGCTGGCGTGTCACTGGCTGGGCTCCTCTCCTGGCCAAGCCGGGGCTCCCGCTCCAGGTGGGAGCTCAACACCGTCCCATCAGTGGGTGACTGCTGCTGCCTGTGGCTGCCGCTCGCTGACCCCCGTCCCGCGGGGTGCCCCCCAGATGGGACCCCCCGCATCGTCTCCTCCTTCAGCGAGAAGGTGGTCAACCCCGGGGAGCAGTTCTCCCTGATGTGTGCCGCCAAGGGGGCCCCGCCGCCGACCGTCACCTGGGCGCTGGACGACGAGCCCATCCCGCGGGACAGCGGGCACCGCTCCAACCAGTACACCATGTCGGACGGCACCACCGTGAGCCACATGAACGTGACCGGCCCGCAGATCAAGGACGGCGGCGTGTACCGGTGCACCGCGCGGAACTCGGTGGGCAGCGCCGAATACCAAGCGCGAATAAACGTAAGAGGTGCCTGTCTACTTTTAAATATCAGAATAGGACTTTTACTGGGCTTTTGGTTTTGTTCTGTTCCCCAGCTGGTCGTTCCTCGTCACCTCTCCCTCCTCTTCCCAGCTATGTGGGTCTCCCTGGCTACCCCAACCTCATTCCCTGAGCCCCCCCCCACTCCTACCCCGCTCGCTCACACACCTGCCCTTGGGGTTGAGCCTCTCCAATGCTTAAAGCAGGGAGTTTACCAAAGTGGAAAGCAATTCCAGAGTCTTGAAGAGCTGGAGCTTGAATTTGGAGGGGCCAAAGTGCAGCACTCTCCCCATTGGGGTTCACTCTCACCCCCCCAGGCCCCTGCCTTGAGGTCTGCACAGGGTGGGCAGACACCTCCCAAGGGACCCCATGCACAGAGAAGGTGGTGATGGGCACAGAAGTGTCCCAGGCCCCCCGTGCTCTCCCAGCCATCCCCCATTCCCAAGAGGAGCCCGACTCCCTGGCAGCCACCGCGCCCGCCGGCACAGGGATCTCCATGACAAACGATGATGAGGCAGCACGTGAAATCGTGGAAAATGAGCTTTGATTTGTCATGTCTGTATTTTCTTTGTCTGCTAAAAGCCATGGCCGCGTTAATCACCGTGTTATTACGGCTGGAGCGTGTTGCTCGGTGCGTTCCGGGGAGCGCTCTCAGGCTCGGGGTATGGTGCAAACCCCTGCCCATTAATAATCCCCAATTAAAGCTCCCGGGCTTACAGGTGGGAGCGAGACAAGATAAGGGAACATTTATTTGTCTGCTGAGAACGAGGGTTGAAGGGCTGTGTTTGTCTGTGTCTCAGGTTTGAAATGGATCTAGTGGCTTTTTGGCTGGGATCCCAGGAGAGTCGGAATTTTGCTGCTGTTTACTGCTGAATTTGGAGCAAGTTCATCCCTCAGCCGTGAGAAGCCAGAGCAGCATTTTCAATGTGGATGTTCCCTTGTCTCCCTTTCTTCCCCTCTCTCAGCTCTTGATGGGCTGTCACTAGATAAGATTCAGGTTTCTTTTTCCCTGGCACGGAGCATGTCCCTCAGACAGGCCCGAGACATGGTTACGGAGTGAGATGCTAATTCCTTTTTTCCTGCTCCTTCCCTTAATATGTGGTAGAATGAGAAACACCGTCCATCAGCTGATCCTGAGTGTCTGTTAAGCTGTTATCCTGCTACGCCCTCAGGACGAGGAGTCAAGACAGGGTTAATCTTTTGATTACTTTGCTATTTTATGCAGCGGCTGGGAGAACAATGTAATTATCGATGCATGAAACCTCTCGTTTACAGGCTCACCTGCAGCATTCTCGCAGTCCTTAGGCAGCACCAGAGCCAGCCAAAAACTGGTGGCTGTCAGGCTTTTCAGTGATACCCAGGGTGGCAGTGAGGGGCTCAGAAAGGTGGGGTTTAGGGGAGGTGAAGTACGTGTGCCAGTGGAAGTCAGGTTCCCGTAGCAGCTCTTGCCAAGGGTGTTTGGCACAATGCAGGCAGCTTCCTTCTGGGAGAGGTAGAGAGGGGCTGTGATGGTGGGGGAGTGCTCCCCATCTCTCCCACAGCCCCCATGGCTGAGGGTGCTGCCAGAGGAGCCAGGTGGAAGTGTGCTTGCTGGGTGGCCACGGTGCCCATTGCAGAAACACACCGCACTTCAGACACCATCCAGCCTCCTCCAATGGGCAGTGGTGGTGTGTGCAAGCTCAGCTTCCCCAGCACTAGGGTTGTACCTGCGAAACTGGGGTGGGATCTGCTGTTTGAGTTGAGGCTGTGACCCCAGAGCACCATCCCTGTTTGCAGGTGTGTGTGAGTAGCTGTAGCTGGAGGTTGCAGCCGATGAGCGGCTTTCCCCACACGTGCTGAGAGGAGCCCATACCGACTCCTCACCCGAACCAGGCTGGCTCCCAAATGCTCTGGTTACCTCCTCTGCCTGTGAAGCTCGCTCCGAAATAGCAGCAGATCTGCATGCAAGCAAACTGCCCTTCGGAATTAACCTAGCCTGCCTCTTCCTTCCTCCCGAATATGTAGGTCCCCCAAGCATCCGAGCCATGAAGAACATAACAGCAGTAGCGGGTAGGGACACTTTCATCAACTGCAGGGTGATCGGGTACCCCTATTACTCCATCAAGTGGTACAAGGACTCTTTGCTGCTGCCCGATAACCACCGCCAAGTGGTCTTTGAGAACGGGACTCTGAAGCTGATGGACGTCCAGAAAGGCATGGATGAAGGAGAGTACCTGTGCAGCGTGCTGATCCAGCCCCAGCTCTCCATCAGCCAGAGCGTCCACGTCACCGTCAAAGGTAAGCAGCTGGACAGGCTTTCCCTGGGTGGGGTGGAGAACTCGTCCAGGTTGCATTGGGGATGTCCCTGCAGTGGGATGGAGGCAGAGGAGCATCACACAGGGAACTCCACGGCTAGGTGGTGGCTGTGCTTCGTAGTCACTGGGGATGGGAGCCCTCAGGAAATGGCTCAGCTCCTGCCGGAGTGGCTACCTGGTCCTGCCTGCTCTCTGGCAGCTGCCCCGAGCCACACCGTATCCATTTCCCCTTACAAGTGATGGAGCAAGGATTTATGGTGTAAACATAACGTATTAAAACATCTAACCTTTGCTTGGATCACCTTCACCGATGTTTTTCTGTGTGTGCTAGCTTTTAAAAAAATAATACTCTCGGTCTTCCGAGCGCACAGAACATCTTAAAAGCTTCTCCAGGCCATCAATTATTCAGCCCCATTGAGGGAGCTATCAGTCCTAATGAATTGAGCCGGATGCATTCCCTCCCAGTGACTGGCTGAGATTGCGCTGGGAGCGCGCGGTGCTCCCGTATCTCCGTCCTCAGAGTTGTCGGGTCGTCTCTGCCCGTCGCCAGCTCGGTGTTTGCAGTAAATCATTTAGACAAACACGGCAGCACTGGGGACAGAGCAGGCCAATTGTTGTCCTCCCTCTCGCCCAGTGGGGTATCCGTGGACTGGATTTACTCTGATCCCGCTCCCTCCCCTCCCAGCCACCATTTTCTTATTAGGAATCAGGTTAGCGAGGGAGTGCATCAAGCTGATTAGAGATGCTGCCACTTGATTAGCTAACGCTCCTCTCCAAGGCTTTCCAAAGGGAAGGGCAGGCTGTGGATAACCTGTCTAAGGGCAGTGTGAGGAGGTCTTCTTGCCCTTGGGTCTGCAGGGCATGGCCAGCCCTGCTTTCCTCACCTTATTTAAATCCCTGTCTATGTGGAGCCTCAGGGCTTGAAAAGAGGCCAGAGATGCTGGTCTTGTCTTGGGACAACTGGGACGGGCAAGGCTGGTGTGGGGAGAGCATCTCGGGATGTGTGTGCGCAGCCCAATAATGGATTCACTGGGAGGGGCTGTCGGAGGGTGCAGGATGCTCAAGTTCAGCTGAGGATCTGAGTATTCTGGGAAGCAGCAGCTAGTGAACCCTTCCCAATCTGGATTTCCTGCCTCACTTGGTGGCTGGTGATGGGCTGAGGAAGGTGGGCGGGTGGCAGCACGGTGAGGGCCGGTGGCACGGTGCTCATCCAGGGCCAGACATCTTCACTCCGGCTGCTGGAGATTTACACCCAGCCCTGCTGGCTGGATTCCTCATTTCCTCCAGCTGTGGCATAAAAGGCCTGTGGAAAAGACTGGCAAAGCCCTAGAAGACAGTCAGGGAGTGAATAAACATAACTGCATAGAGTGAGGACTGTGGGATGCTGTGGAACACCGTAAAGCTTTTATGGCTACAAGTGCCTGGCGACCACATGAAGTGCCACCAGTGAGTTATGCAGGTCCTTCTGAGCACACAGCAATAAAAGCTTTATAAGTCCCTCTGGCACCACTCCCTGTGAGAATGGGGACATGCAGGCAGCCCCCAGCCCTGCTTGTGAGGCATTGCCCCCATCTCTTGCTGAGGAAGCTCCTGCCCAGGTGTAGCTGTTGCTGCTTCTCTGGGGGGGCCCCAGGGCCCCCAGGTTCCAGCTTCAAACCTCCCTGCTCCACAGGGCTTTTTAGCTCGGGGGTGCTGCTGAGGCCTCTCCCCTGCGCTTCCCCAGCAGCACAATCCAGCATCCAGCCTCCTCCAAGGTGCCCTCACAGCTCCTTCCTCCTGCAGACGTCTTTGAAGGTTTTAATTAATCCCGTGTGGGTTCAGTGCTGTCCTGGGGGTCTCGCACGGCTCTGCTGTGGTGATTTGGGGAGCATGGTGCTGACACCAGCCCTGCAGCTGGCAGTGCCAGCACTGTGGGGTGATGCTTCACCTCATGGGAAGGCAGAGGCTGTTTGCTGGGGTCCCCTCTGGACCTGAGCTGCTGGGATGGGCTCTGTGGTGGCACTGTGGGCAGGGAGACCCTGGCACGGTGCTCTGGGCTGTGGCAACCTCCTGCGGCAGCCACATGAGAGCCTGGAAGCCCTGGAGAAAGGACAGTCACAGTGGGAAGCAATCTGGGAAGGGAAGGAGAGTTGTGAGTTCCGTTTGTGGAAAGCTGGAGCAGGGAGAGCTTGGTCTGAGGGAGCCTGTCCTTTTCCTGGTGCTCAGCAGCAACCAGAAGGGCACATTCGGAGAGGCGCGGATCCACAAGCCCATCCCCGCTCTGCAATAGACTGCAGTGCATTCCCAATTAATTATTCATTAATTATGGAAAACAGGCAGCACTGGCTCCATGGCTCCGGCAGCTCGAGCCACGTCTCTGTATCTGGTGAAGGGGCAGGCAGGCCCTGACTGTACCTGCCTGTACCTGCCTGCCTGGTGGCAGCAGCTCACACCTGGGGAACAGTGACAGCCCCTGCTCAGGGCCCAGGCAGTGGTGCTGAGGCTGGGCACGGTGGGGGAGGTGGGATCCCAGGGGTGTGCAGGGGGTACAGGGAGCTGCCCCCGTGCCTCGACAAGAGGGCAGCTCCCTTCTGCCAAAGGGACAATTGGCAGCCTGCTAATTTAATTATGGAGACTGCGGAAAGAGGAGCTCGTCTACCAGGTGCTGAGCCTTGTTAAGCTAATTGTCTCCCTCTCTCCACTTTCTTCCCCCTCCCACATTGCCAGAGATGCTGCGGTTGCCTAATTAAGTTATCAGAAAGATAATGGCTGGTTCTGAATCCGGTGCCTTTAAGAAAAGCATCCATCTAATAATGGCTTTTCTGCGAGCAGATAAATGCTGAGGTGGAATTTTGGTTGGCACGTGCTGGGGGCAGCCAGGGCTTTCCCCACTGCAGGGTCTGCTCTGCTCTGGAACCTGGTGTTTCTCCATCCTGCTCTCAGCAGGGTGACCCTGCCAGGTGGGAGAAGTCTTCCTGCTGTTCTGTGCTCAGCAGCACCTTCTGCTCTCCCCTGGCCGTGTTCCTCGTGGAATCAAAAGCCTACCTTAGTTTCCGGGCAGCTGCTTCTCCCGGGACAGCAGCTCCCCCAAGCCCCGATGCAGCCCATCCCTGCTGGAGGAAGGTTTTCCTGGGATGGGCTCTCCAGCATTTTCTGCCTCTCCCCTCAACAGTCCCTCCACTGATCCAGCCCTTCGAGTTCCCACCAGCCTCCATCGGGCAGCTCCTCTACATCCCCTGCGTGGTCTCCTCGGGGGACATGCCCATCCACATCACCTGGAGGAAGGACGGGCACGTCATCCTCTCCGGCTCCGGAGTCACCATCGAGAGCAAGGAGTTCATGAGCTCCCTGCAGATCTCCAGC
Organism: Manacus vitellinus; assembly: GCF_001715985.3. NCBI lineage: Eukaryota > Metazoa > Chordata > Aves > Passeriformes > Pipridae > Manacus > Manacus vitellinus. The sequence goes on from NW_021940545.1 coordinate 6,195,294, forward strand.
GTCTCCCTCAAGCACAACGGCAACTACACCTGCATCGCCAGCAACGACGCGGCCACCGTCAGCCGGGAGCGGCAGCTCATCGTGCGGGGTGAGCACCACGGGACCACCCTGGGGGGCTCAGGAGGGTGGGCAGAGAGGGAGGGAAGCACAGTGGGGAGCAGGGAGAAGCTGGGAGGCTGCTCTGTAGGTCCAGAAGCGGATGGGAGGGTGAGGAGCAGAGTTAAGCCCCCCCCTGTGCAGGGGGGAGCTATAGGGATCTAATGGGGGGTTTGCTACAGTGACCATCTTTTCCTCTCAAATTCCTCAGTGCCTCCTCGTTTTGTGGTCCAACCCAACAACCAAGATGGTATTTATGGTAAAGCTGGTGTGCTGAACTGCTCTGTTGATGGATACCCCCCTCCAAAAGTCATGTGGAAACACGCTAAAGGTAGGGATGGGTCACATGGCAGTGTGTAGGGACATTGGGGCGGGCTGGGGAGAGTCCCTTTGGCGTGGCCACCCCAGCTCTGAGCCTCACAAGTGCTCCTCTGCCTCAGCTGAGCTCTGTGTCTCTGTGTCCTCTCTTAGGCAGTGGCAACCCCCAGCAGTATCACCCCATCCCCCTCACGGGCCGCATCCAGATCCTGCCCAACAGCTCCCTGCTCATCCGCCACGTGCTGGAGGAGGACATTGGCTACTACCTGTGCCAGGCCAGCAACGGCGTGGGCACAGACATCAGCAAGTCCATGTTTCTCACCGTCAAGAGTAAGTACCTGGGGCCGCGCCGTGGTGGTGATGGGGGTGGCTGTGGCTGTGGGACCTGTGGTGGCCAGCAGAGCCTGCTCTGGTGTGGCCCCCTCCTCCTTTCCGAGGGTTCCTGCTGCACCAGCTGCGCTCTGGCCTTGGCTCCGCACAACCCCACGATCGATGTGCAGGGCACGGGAGGGCATTGATTCCTCCCCTCCAGGGACCCGCTTCCCTTTTGGTATTAAACACACTTTGTCTTTAATAAAACCAAGCAATCAATCTACATCAGACAGGAGGAAAGGAAATAGCTGGGCTACTTTGACAGGGATGGGCCGGGAAGTGTTGTTAGACACCGTGTTTGAACCGCGTGTGTTATTGGATTGCTCTCCCGTTGCTACCAGCAGAATGGATAATTGCCAGCTCTGTGTTAGTTAGTGGTTGTTGCTGCCGTGAGCATTCCAGCCTCCAAAAGGAGGTGGTGGAGGGCATCTGGCCCTGTCATGCTTTGTCCTGTGTGTCTCTGAGAGAGGCTGGGGTCGGGGCTGGGCTCAGCAGGGCTAAGCTCTGCCCTGCCCACCCCAGGGGGCTGAAGCAGTAAGTCCTCTGGCCGGTGGATGGAGGCTGCAGGTGGAGCTGTGGGAGCCACCACCACCCTGGCTGTCCCCTGGGCGGGGTGTTTTGGGTAGAGGGGATGTGTAGCCCTCTCTGGGTCCCAACGTGTCCTGGCTGAGGTCTCTGGGATGAGATAAGGAGAAAGTGACTCTGGCTCAGGCAGCTCCTTTCCTGCCTCCCCCTCCCCAGCCAGGCACTTTCTTTCCTGGCATTGGCAGCCGTTCCTCTCAGGGGCTTCTCCCCTCCCCACCCAGCCTCTGCCTTCTCGGGTTCCTTCTCCCCTCCCTGTCAGCTGTTTAATTTATCCCGCCGACTGATGAATCCAAACGAGCGACTTCAAACAAGGCACTTCAATGAGGTGCAGGTACAAAGTCGAGGCGATTAATCCCGAGTGAACGTGCCGAAGTCTGGGAGCCCGAATTGGTGCCGTGTCCCTGCTATCTGCCGTAATTGCATCCCAGGACAGGTTGCTTGCTGACTTGAATAGCACATAACCTTATTATGCGAGTGCTTTTGCATCTCCCGGAGCCCTTGCCGCCTTTGAAAAGGTTCGGATGAATAGGTAGACAAAGCGCCACAGCCAATTAAGCATTAGATGGGCTCTTTGTTTTGTTTCATTTTGGGGTTTTTGTTTGTTTAGTGAAATGTCAGTCCAATTAAAGGGAGATCAGTGCTGGCTTTTCCTGAAAGTCAGGCCACTGCGGACAGAGTTAAATGAGAGTTAATCAGAGCCCAAACAAAGCACACAGGCGGTCAGCAGGGGAGAGGGGAGTGCTGCAGGCAGCCAGCATCGAACATCCCCTTCCCTGGGCTCCAGGAGCGAGTCAGGTAACACACTGGACAGTGTGTGCCATCCTGGTTGAGTGCCCGTGGACTTGGCAGTGCCAGGAGGAACTGGACGCTGCTTTTGTCAGGGAATGGGCAAGGAAAGCCACTGGATTTTCTGGTGTGGGGATGTCACCCGTAGGGCTGGGGCTCTGCTGTCCCTGGTTGCTACCACGCCATGGCAGCCTGTCCTTCCCTGTTTTGGGGAGGAACTCAGCAGCACCCAGCCGGGAGCACGCAGAGTGGAAGGTGGGGAATGCTGGAGGATGGGAGTCTGTGCCCAAGGGGACAGCGGGGTGGGCTGGGCTCGGGTGAGGGGACTGCCAGCGCGTGATAAATGCCATTTAGCACATGGCTGCACACCTGCCCGGGTGCTGAGAGCGGAGCGTGTGGGATGGGGACGGTTACGTCCTCGGGGGGTCCCGCTGGCTGTGCCAGAGCACTGGGCAGTGCTCTCTGGGGTGGGGGCTCCTCTGCCTGGTCCTCGCCGGCACCTCGATGCCGGGGGTCCAGCTGGGGGGCAGGGAGAGGGGCCACTGCCTGTGTGTCATGGCACAGCCCCGTTTGGAGTTCGCTGCCGTACGGCACGAGCATAACTGATTGCTTCCATGCAATTTGAATTAATCTCATGCTTCAGGTGAAACTCAGCTAATCAGTGTAGAAAGGAAGCTGAGACGGGTGCAATCAAATTAACATCACAGAGCGGGCTCCAAACAAGAAAGAGGGGGGTGAGGGAGGCAGGCACAGCCGTTGTCACCCTTGTCACTGTTCTCATTCAGTTGTCACCAGCGCTGTGAAGCAGCTCGTGCCCCAGCCTGGCGTGGGACAGCAGAGTGTGCTGGTGGCTGTTGTCTCCCTTTGTTCCCAGGCTTATCTCTGCCCAGCCAGTAGGACCAGCCTTCAGCTTGTTAACAAGGCCCGTGGGCACAGGGGAGCGGCTGGGCAGGCTGGGCACCAGGAGGATGGGTGGGCACAGAAGACACGAGCTCTCCTCAAGGGAGGTCTGTCTGCCAGAGTGCTGACTGGGGCTGTGGCTGGTGCTCTGATGGGCAGGGACCATTACTGATGTCCCTGAACCCAGGACTGGCCAGGAGCAGCCCCTGGCCAGCCCTGGAGGTCCTGTGGCCAGTCCCAAGCAATGCTGTCCCTCTGCAAGTGGCAGAGCTGCTCCAGGGCAGGCATCAGGTACTGACCTGCAAGCAGTGCTGCCCCTGTGCCCTGATCTGTGCTGTCCTAACAGCAGCCTGGGGTTTTCTTTGGGTTGGTTGTGCTCTTTTCCTGCTCTGGACGGCATGCTGCTCTCCTGGGACCCCAGCAATTGAGAGAAGTTGATATGTTTACATCCAAGGAGCTGCTTTTAATCAAACATCAATAAGTGCATTTCAGTGAAGCAGAGCCTGAAACGGAGCTCCTCTCCCGGGGCTGCTGCCTCCACAGCTGCCACAGCCCTGCTGGGCTGTCCTGTCCTTTTGGCATCTGCAGTCATGCACACCCTCTGTGACCCACAGGCCTCCAGCCTGGGCTGAATGAGGGCTGTGCTCCTGCCTGCCAAATGGTTTTCCAATGGTTTTCCATGGTAGGAACTGGAGACAGTGGGCAGGAGCCCAGCAAGAGCTGCCATAGTGCCAAAACTGGGTGCTGAGACCCTAATCCAGGTGGGTGTGCCCCTGTGTTACGCTGTGCACAGTCAGCCCTGGTTTGGCATTGGTGCAGGAGCCCCCACCTGTCCCTGAGCTCTGTCTTCATCCTGGTGGGATGTGGAATGCTGGGGTTTGGTCAGTGCTTCCCATGCCTGCCCCTCTGCTGGTTGATCCATGACTGCAGGCAGACAGAGGTGTTGGAGCTGGGGTAGGATGGACACACAGCTGGGGATGGGACAGGGCAGAGTAAGGAGAAGTCTTGCTCTGTTTCTTGTAACCCTTGGTTTCCCGTGGCCCAGACTGCAGTGCCCCAACATCCCTGCTCTTTGCCATCCCTGTGCCAGCTTGTGGGAGGCTGTGCTTCCCTCGGGGCAGGATTGCCACAGGTGCTGCCAGCAGGCCCCAGGCTGGGCATGGTGCTGTCCTGCACCCCACAAACCCTGGCAGCTCCAGAGGAAAGGTTTCCTTCGCTGTTAATTGAATTACATTGCCACAGAAAGCCGAGAAGTCGTAGCTCATTAGAGCCTCTTGTGTCCCATTAGAACAGTGTGTGTTGCCTTTGCGGATTGTCATTATCATACATTACTGCGGGACTCAGCACTGCTGTTTGTTTATGCATTACATTTTTTTCTGCTTACCCAGGCTGCCCTCGGTCCCCCAGCCCGTTCCTCCCGCGTGGTGCCTGCCACAGCCAGCCCACTGCATGGCACCGGGGTGGCATGAGGTCTTGGCTCTTGTAGCAGGGAAGAGCCTGGCTGGGGATCAGTACAGCATCCTCACAGCAAGGACCAGCCATCCCTGCACCCACTACTCGAGCAGCACTGGGTGCTGCACCCTGGATGGGTGGTGACCATGGCACAGGGTGTCCCCACCATCCCTGTTTGCATATTGGGATGGCTATGGGTAAAAAAAAAAAATCATCTCTGGCATCTGCAATGCAAAGGCGGCCTTGCTGATGGGGAATCACACTCTGTATTCTGCCCAGGTTTATACGAGTGAATTATGCAAATCCATGATGGAAAACATTCTTCCTCTCATCCTCGGGAGTGTAAAACCTTAGTCAATAATTCATACCCGCACGTCTCAGACTGGAGGCTTTCTCTTCATTATAGTGTGCGCTTGGTTATTTGTCTTTCACGTTTTATTGTCTACCCCGGTGTAATGCTATGCATTATAAAATTTATCTGCTTCATTATTTTATGATCCTGAGCTGTATAATGCAGCGAGACGGTTCCGCTTTGGGCTGCGTGGCCTCTTGGTGAGACCTGCATCCGCCGCCTCCCCGGCGGGGTCTGTGGGCTCTGCTGGGGCCGGGCAGCCACAGGTGGCACCTGGTCATGCCCTGGGCACACGGGTGACCCTCTGCCTCCCCGCAGTCCCAGCCATGATCACCTCCCACCCCAACACCACCATCGCCATCAAGGGGCAGACCAAGGAGCTGAACTGCACCGCCCGGGGCGAGCGGCCCATCATCATCCGCTGGGAGAAGGGCGACACCGTCATCGACCCCGACCGCAACATGCGCTACGCCATCACCACCAAGGACAACGGCGACGAGGTCATCTCCACCCTCAAGGTGAGGGCTGGGGGTCCTGCCCCTGCCCGGGCTGCTGGGGGTCCTGCTGGGTGCTGGAGGGGGGCAGATGACACAGGGGGGTGCGCAGCGAGTGTGTCAGTGGCCCTGGGTGGGTGCTGTGGAGGCTGGCGCTGCGGGTGGGCTCCCTCGGTGGCAAAACTGAGCCCAACGGGGTGGGATGGTGGGAATCCTGCTGGAGGGATTGTGACTCCCAATAGTGGCACCATGGTGGGAGTAGGCAGCGATGGCAGGGGGAGGCAGGGGCACGGTGCTCACTGGAACCCAGTCTGAATTGGCTCCTCTCCCTGAAACATTTGCAGTTGAAACCAGCTGACCGTGGGGACTCTGTCTTCTTCTCCTGCCATGCCATCAACTCCTACGGCGAGGACAGAGGCTTGATCCAGCTCACCGTCCAAGGTACTCGATCCCCCACGCATGAGCCCTGAGGCCCAAAACCTTGCTGCGAGGGTCCCCCTGCTCCTGGAGGGCCTCTCTCCCTGTGTCCCTAACCTGCCCGTGTGTCCCCAAGAGCCCCCCGACCCACCAGAGCTGGAGATCCGCGAGGTGAAAGCCCGGAGTATGAATTTGCGATGGACGCAGCGGTTTGACGGCAACAGCATCATCACAGGGTTCGATATCGAGTACAAGAACAAGTCAGGTAGGTGACAGTGACGTCCCCTCCCTGTGCCACAGCGGGGCTGAGGGCTGTGTCCTGGGGCTGGGCTGTGCAAGCAGGTGTGGGGTTGCCCCACCGGCACCTCCAAGGGAATACTCTGCATCCCGGTTCCTTTGATGAAGAAAGGAGAGAGCAGCATTAATGAAATATGGTAATTTCTGATGGATGGGAGCATTTGAAAGGGAATATTAAAAGAGACAATGTTTGTGAAAAGTTGGAACCCCAGATGCACAACGGCGAGAGAGGGAAGCAGCACATCTCCAAGGGGGACAAAACCTGGAGGTGCTTGGGGACCTCACCTGCCTGAGCACGGCCCCCTCAGCGCCACAGACCCCAGTGCAGGATTGAGGTGCTGACCTTCCCGTCTCGCTCCACTGCTCTTCCAGATTCCTGGGATTTTAAGCAGTCCACACGCAACATCTCCCCGACCATCAACCAGGCGAACATCGTGGACCTGCACCCCGCCTCCGTGTACAGCATCCGCATGTACTCCTTCAACAAGATCGGGCGCAGCGAGCCCAGCAAGGAGCTCACCATCAGCACCGAGGAAGCAGGTGCCAGTCCCGGCTCAGGCTCTGGGGACAGCGGGCAGGGGTGGCCAGGGGCAGCCTTGGGTGAAGACAAGCTGGCTGAGACACAGTTCTCCTAAAGCCAAGTGTTTTCCTGATGAGGAGGCTCCTTTCCCTGATGCTTCTCAACGTGCTCTTTTGGGTTTGTTTCTCTGCAGCTCCCGATGGCCCTCCGATGGATGTCACCTTGCAGCCGATGACGTCCCAGAGCATCCAGGTCACCTGGAAGGTGAGTGAGGCCAGCATGGCTTTCCCTGGCCACAGGGGCTCGGGCAGCTCTCCCATCTTGTCCTGGGACTCAGCATGTCATCAACACTATGAGGGTCAGGAAGGATTTCCCAGGAAAAATGAAAACCCAAAGGCTGGGCATACAGTTCGCATGGGGCCCTTATTAATCCTGTTTTATAACAAGCTCATTATCTCGTAGGGTGTCCGTGGGGGGCCATGGGGGAGAGAGGATAAATATGTAAAAACTGAGATGCCGGGTTGCAAAGTGTTTGAGCAGAGATCGATAAAACTTAGAATCGGATTTATTTTTCCAAAGCTGCCTAATGAAAAATAAAATTGATTATAAAGTTAGGACTTGGGAATGAACTGCTAAGTCAATAAATTTAGGGTTTCAGCTTCTCCCCCCTCCCCTTAAGCACTGAAAAACAGATTAATGGAAAGTAAGATTCACTTGAAAGATAAGTCACTTCGTTTTAGGAGTATTTCAGCAAGATGGATCGCCCTGGCTTTGTAACATAAATTTGCAATCAACCCTATTGATTTCTTAATGCTTCAGAGAAATATTGTTAAGATTGATCTCAATGTGGCCTCTAAGGCTGCCAGACTTGGGGTTTTCCCTCCTCCTGCTGAGGTGTTCCAGTTGGGGACTGGTGTTGTCTGGGCACATCCTGCTGCCCAGGCCAGCACTTTCTGGTGTCTCCAAGGACCCACAGGATGTTTTTTATCCCTATTTTACCACTCAATGTATGCACCCAAGTGCTGTGGGGAGAGGAAACAACTTAGTAGCATTGAGAAAAGCCACTGGGGAGAAGTGGTCGGGGCATGGAACCCCACAAGCCTCCTGACCCCGTAGCCCTGCATGACACCGCTCTCCATCCCTCCCTCCTCGTTCCTCAGGCCCCAAAGAAGGAGCTGCAGAACGGGGTGATCCGTGGCTACCAGATTGGGTACCGGGAGAACAGCCCGGGCAGCAACGGGCAGTACAGCATCGTGGAGATGAAGGCCACGGGCGACAGCGAGGTCTACACGCTGGACAACCTGAAGAAGTTCGCGCAGTACGGGGTGGTGGTGCAGGCGTTCAACCGCGCGGGGACGGGGCCCTCGTCCAGCGAGATCAATGCCACCACGCTGGAGGACGGTAAGGCTGCCCCTGGGACCAGAGCAGGCAGTTTTCCTGCTCCCAGTGACTGGGGGATCCTCGGTCACTCCCTACCCCACCCCGAGCAGGTCTGGGGGGGTGGCTGCCACCAGCAGCACCAGCTGTGTGCACCCTCGCAGATCCCTGGGAAGGAGGTGGGAGCACCGAGATGTCAGGACACCCCTGGCACGGGGTTTCTGGCACGGTTAGAAGGATGCAAGGTGAATTTAGGCGTTGCCAAAGTGCCGGGCAGGTTACCATCTGGGACACGTGGCCGATGGCCTCAGTTGCTTCAAAAACAATGAGAAAAAAGTTTTGCAGTGCATTTGCTCAGCAGTTTTTCATACTTAATTAAGGCTCTCGTTAGCCTGTCAAACCACGATCGTTTCCTGGCTGCATTAGCACTCCTCCCGGGGTATTCAAGGGCCCCTGTTTTAGCAATAGTGTCTTTTCCATAATTATATTACCTTCATTTCGTTCAAACGGACTATCTGTATTAGTTTATTATACTCTGTCCCTAATTACATGGTGCTTATATTTTTGCACCTAAGTAATATGAAACAATAATCATTTTCAAAGAGGATCGTTACGGTGATGTATTATCATTTAAATGCTCATAAAAATTAGAGTTACCTCTTATGGGGCAATGGGATCTAATTACCTCACATCCAGCCAGCTCTCCTGCTCTCCCCTCCCTGGGAAGCCCAGCCAGTCCCAGTGGACTGACTCCTTGTCACCATGAACACGTGTGGTCAGTGGTCCAGGAGGAGCAAAACTGCATGTTGGAGGCAGAGCACTGCTGGGCAGGACCAGCTCAGGGGGACACAGAGGAGCAGCAGAATGGAGTCCCGTGGGGGTGCATGGGACACGGCTCCCTTAGCCTGGCATCTCCATCCTCCTGCTGATTGTCCTCCCTGTCCATCCTCTCCCCAGTTCCCAGCCAGCCCCCCGAGAACGTGCGGGCCATCTCCATCACCTCGGACGTGGCCGTGATCTCGTGGTCGGAGCCCCCGCGCAGCACCCTCAACGGGGTGCTCAAGGGGTACCGGGTCATCTTCTGGTCCCTCTACATGGACGGAGGTGAGCGCTCGTGGGGAGGAGGTGACGGGGGGACCCGGGTGGGTGGCGGCCGGGGGCTGATGGGCCCTGTCCCCCTGCAGAGTGGGGCGAGATGCAGAACATCACGACCACGCGGGAGCGAGTGGAGCTGCGGGGCATGGAGAAGTTCACCAACTACAGCGTGCAGGTGCTGGCCTACACCCAGGCGGGCGACGGCGTGCGCAGCAGCGTGCTCTACATCCAGACCAAGGAGGACAGTAAGTGGCACTGCCACTCACCTTGTGCTGCTGCGCTGGAGTGGCTGCGGGGGCGCGGAGGGAACCCCCCGTGTGCAGCCATGGGCAGGGCATTTCCCTTTCCCTTTTTTTTTTCCTTTTCCTTAAGTGCGGATATTTAAATATTTACACCCCGCCTGCCCTACTTTAATGCCATTAACTCGGTAGCAGAGCGTTCCTGGGCCTGTGTCCTGCAAAGCAGCACCAGATGCTGGGAGGGAGGTGCAGCTGGGCAGGGCACAGCTGACAGATTAAGGAGATGGCCATTAAAAGCCAATCATGATTTCTAAACCAGAGCTTGGGCTGCAATTAACCCTCCTGCCTCAGGCTCACATGGGGACCAGAGCCACCCATGAAGAGGTGTCTCACAGGCAGACCTGTCCCTGCTTGTACGTGCCCAGTGCTGGTGTGACTGTAGTGTGTGGTTGGGGTGCTGTCACCCCTCCGAGCTGGGCAGAGACCTTGGAGACTTCCAGGCACCGGCTCTGTCACACTCTCCCTCCTCAGTTCCAGGTCCCCCGGCTGGCATCAAGGCCGTCCCATCCTCAGCCAGCAGCGTGGTGGTGTCCTGGCTGCCCCCGGCCAAGCCCAACGGCATCATTCGGAAATACACCATCTTCTGCTCCAGCCCCGGCTCGGGGCAGCCGGTAGGTGATGGGGATGGGGGTGAGATGGGAATCACCGCTGTGTGCCAGGGAATGCTGGGCTGTCCAAGCAGGAGCAGGAGGGAGGGCTGATGCCAGGCAGTAGCAAAGGCCCCTTGGGGAGGTCCATGCACTGCAGAGTTGTCCAAGGGCATCCATGGACACCCATCATCAGGACACGGTCCCATCGTCAGTCTGTTCCCGTCCTCCGGCATCTGCCCTGCTCAGCACTCACTCCAGAGGGGGAAACATGCCAGCAGCTGACCAAAAATGAAATAGAAATCCAACCTGGCCCCATCCCTCCTTGGTGAGGGAGAGGTTGATGGGAGGTCTGCAGACTAGTGCTTATCAAAAGCTCCTTCTCAAACTCATTTCACTATCTGAGCCTCTGGTTTCCAGGGCAACATAATCTTTTCATCAAAGCAACTGGTAAAACCGCTGGGATCCGATATTGTTTTCTTGGCATCTTGTCAAAACTGTCATTTGGGTAAAAAAAAAAAATTATGTATACTATACAATATTCATATAGGTGTGTCTGCTTTGGGGTACATTTACAGCCATGGGCCCCGCAAGGGCACACGTGTGTGCAGACAAGGAACGTGCAGGTCCCTGCGTGGTCACACGTGTAAATACCACATCCATGCCATGCCACAGGGGTCATGGAGCCCCCATCCCTGCCCAGTGCCAGCACGGTGGGATGGCCAGATGCTGTGCAGGGCAGCATTTCCCCATGTGGTGCACTCGGAGCAAGGTGACTTTGGCCCTGATGTGATGGGGACTGGCCCTGGCACTTGCACACAACCAGACCCCTCAGAAGGGCCACGGTGGGGTTGGGACAGTCACTGTGGGTGATGCAGGAGGTGACCCCACGCACTTTTTGGGGACCTCTTGGCCTCTCACTGTGACCACAGAGGGTTTGAGGCAGGCTGGTGAGGGGTTGCCCCCACACTGGCCCCTGCCGCAGCTTGACGGGTGTCAGGGAAGCATCCTTCCCTTTCCCGGGAACAAACCATGCCGTCGCAGCCATCTGTTCCTCGGGCTCCAGCCCGGGCTCCCTGGAGGAATCACGACACCAGCCGGCTCACACCGGCATTGAGGAACACGGAGCAGAGCTGAGCCGCTGCTGGGGAGCAGACCCAGAGCACTGCAACAGGGTGGTGGGAGAGATGGGGCGAGGGTCTCACAGAGGCTGCACATCTTCCCGTCCCCCTCCCTGCAGGCCCCCAGCGAGTACGAGACCAGCCCCGACCAGCTGTTCTACCGCATCGCCCACCTGAACCGCGGGCAGCAGTACCTGCTCTGGGTGGCCGCCGTCACCTCCGCCGGCCGCGGCAACATCAGCGAGAAGGTCACCATCGAGCCCGCAGGGAAAGGTACGGCGGGGCTGCCAGGCTGGGGGGACACACCCCTGTCCCCTGCCCCAAGGGGTGCTGTGGCAGCCCCACAGCTGGTGGGACAGGACGGCTGGGGGTGACCCCAGGGCAGAGGAGGTGTGGCGTGGGTGGCCTCGGCTCTCACCATGTGCCGTGGGGTCTGTGAATGGGGTCTGTCTCCCACAAGGCTGACCCCCTCCTTGTCCCCAAGCCCCTGCCAAGATCATCTCCTTTGGAGGCACTGTCACCACGCCGTGGATGAAGGACGTGAGGCTGCCGTGCAACTCTGTTGGGGAGCCAGTGCCTGCCATCAAGTGGACCAAGGACAGGTACTGAGGGGGCTGCCAGGGCCCGGTGCCAGCTGCTCTGCCCTTGCTGTGTCACACACAGCTGATGCACCCTCTCCCCTCCCGGCAGCGAGGACTCTGCCATCCCCGTGACGGTGGACGGGCACCGCCTGATCCAGGCCAACGGCACCCTGGTGCTGCGCTCGGTGAAGGCCGAGGACTCCGGCTACTACACCTGCACCGCCACCAACACCTGGGGCTTCGACACCATCATCATCAACCTGCTGGTGCAAGGTGAGGGTTCCCAGCTCCGTGTCAGGGAGCAGGTGCCCTGCACGGACGTGCTCCGTCCCTGTGCTGTCGCTGCCCAGTGCTCAGTGGGTGAAGCACCTCGGGGTCTGTCCTGCACGAGGGGCTCGTGCTGGCCCAGGGCTGAGTGGGAGGTCTCATTGGCACTTTTGGGGCACTTTGTGTGTGTGAGGTGTTCACGGGCTGTCCCTCCTCCTTAGTGCCCCCGGACCAGCCCCGCCTGACTGTCTCCAAGACCTCAGCATCGTCCATCACGCTGGCCTGGATCCCTGGGGACAACGGGGGCAGCTCCATCCGAGGTAGGGCTGCTGTGAGCAATGGGGCTGGTGCCAGCACCTCATCCCAGAGCCATGGGTGCCTCTGCTTCTGGGAGCTGAGGCTCGTGGAACATATTTTTATGCCTTTCATGCCTTTCAGGCACACCCCTACACACTGTGCCACATTTTTGTCTCTGTGCCCCAGTTTCCCCCTCTCCAAAATGCTCCAGAGTAAGGTTGATGCTTCTGAGCTCATAGCAGGGCCTTCCAGCCCTGAGGAGGGGATTGTGAGGTGTTTTGGACAAGCTGCAGGGTCTGAGGTAGCTAAGGAAGGGCACATCATTAAGTGCTCAGGTGCTGGTAGCCAGGATCAGCCACAGTGCTGCTCCATGTCTCCCGGCAACTCCGAACCCACTAGGACAGGAATTGTCCCCTGTCCCTGCCAGGCTGAGGGTTTCAGGAGGGCTCCAGGAGCATCCCTGCTTTCCCAAGCCTCCTTTCTGCTCTGATTCATCTCATGAATTATACGTTGAAACAGCTGCACACGGAGGGGGGAGCGAGGAAGGAGACCTCGCTTACAATTAATTAAAAGCATGAAAGTAATTACAAGCAAATCTCCCCAGCCAGCAGCCTTTCACTCCAGCGGACTCTGTTGATAAATTTGGTTATAATTGGATTAGAAATATTAAAAACATGCTGCATGTACAAAATAAATAAATAACCGGTGGCAGGCACCAGGGTGCCAGGCACCGTGGGCGGTGTGGGGGTGTCAGGGCTGGTGTTGACACCGCTGGGAATCATGTGCCCACAGACCTGGGAAGGTCCAGGTATTACCATCCATAGGGAAGCCTTGGTGCTGGGGAAGTGCAAGAAATGTCCCTTCCCTTGGCACTGCTTTGCCCAAGCCGGAGCTGGTGGTTCGCAGAGCACCTTCACGTGGGTCCTTTGGCATCACCACACCGGTACCCAGGTGGTGTCGGCACCAGAGTGGTCCTGCAGGCTCTGCATTGTGTGGCTCGTGACACACAGAGCAAGGCAGAAAGCCTACCCTTCTCTGTTATCTTCATTTGAGAATTGGCAAAATATCCTGCAAAAATAGCCAGTTGTGTCAGTGCACCATGAAAGTTTGGTCAGAGGCTGGGGCAACAGGGTTTTGCTGTCAGGGGCATCAGTGCCCTCAGTGCCGTGTCCCTCCTCCCCAGCTCCCTGTGCCTCTCCCTGAGCAGCCCAGACCAGCCATCTTCAGGCTTGTTGGTGGCAGCGTAACAGGTTTGCTCATCTAGGACACAGTGTGCTTCCTAATACTCTTCATCACGGGAGAGGAGGCGGCGTGCAATGACAGAAGCAACTTCCCTGCAGCTTCCCGAGGGAGCTAGTTAATTCCGGCTTTCCCTTTATAGCCTCGCACCAGTCAATCACACAGTGCACTCCCCTGTGGGAGCAAGCAATGGGACCGTGCTGGTGGCACTGGGGGTGGGCCACGTGTGACTGGGGCCCTCTGGCAGAGCACTCAAGAGGTGCTGGGGGTGCCCACACTCCTCTTGTCCTGTGTGGTGGGCAGAGCAGGCAGATTCCACCAGCTCTCGTGAGCACACAGTGGTGCACAAATCGGTGTGTAGTGGGTGCCCTGGTGCTGCTAGGCTGTGTTGGATTTGGGAACTGAGTGTGCCAAGGTGGGAGGGGGTACCCAAAGGCTCTGTGCCAGCCATAACCCCTTCCTCTTGCCCTCACCCCTGTGCCTGGGGGTGACCCTCTGTCCTTGCTCCCAAAGGCTTTGTGCTCCAGTACTCGGTGGACAACAGCGAGGAGTGGAAGGACGTGTTCATCAGCTCCTCCGAGCGCTCCTTCAAGCTGGAGAGCCTCAAGTGTGGCACGTGGTACAAGGTGAAGCTGGCGGCCAAGAACAGCGTCGGGGCCGGACGCATCAGCGAGATCATCGAGGCCAAGACCCATGGCAGAGGTGAGCCAGCCCCACGGTGTCCCTGGGGGACACAGGGCGGTCCCCTCCCCGCCACGGCCCTCCTGACAGCCCCTCTCCCGCAGAGCCCTCCTTCAGCAAGGACCAGCACCTCTTCACCCACATCAACTCCACGCACGCCAGGCTGAACCTGCAGGGCTGGAGCAGCGGGGGCTGCCCCATCACCGCCATCGTCCTGGAGTACCGGCCCAAGGGCAACTGGGTGTGGCAGAGCCTCCGCACCAACAGCTCGGGCGAGGTTTTCCTCACGGAGCTGCGCGAGGCCACGTGGTACGAGCTGCGCATGAAGGCCTGTAACAGCGCCGGCTGCGGCAACGAGACCACGCAGTTCGCCACGCTGGACTACGATGGCAGTGAGTGGGGCACAGGGTGGGGGGAGCACTGCCAGGGGGTCCCGGGGTGCTGATCACCCACCCACCCACCCGCGCTCTGCCCTAGGCACCATCCCCCCCATCAAGTCTGCCCAGGGGGAGGGCGACGACGTGAAGAAGCTCTTCACCATCGCCTGCCCCGTGATCCTGGCCACGCTGGGAGTGGCCCTGCTCTTCATCATCCGCAAGAAGAGGAAGGAGAAGCGGCTGAAGAGGCTCCGAGGTGAGATGAGGCTCAGAGGCTCAGCGTGCAGGACCAGGCTGTGTTCCTGGACAGCCTCGTTGTGCCCTAAACATCTCCCTTAAAAAAACCTCCTTGTTTTTTGTGTCTCTTGCACAGATGCCAAGAGTTTGGCTGAAATGCTGATCAGGTGGGTCTCGGAGCTGCCTGTGGCTGGTGCTGGGTGGGGAAGCAGGGGAATGCTTCATGTCTAGGACTGGTCCTGGATGCTTTTGAGCCCAGGTTCAGCCCTGTCTAGTTCAGACCTTCCTGGGCTGGGGCTTGTGAAGGTTGTGTTGGTGCCCCTGTAGCACAGCAGCCTGTTGTTCCTGGCTGCTCCTGCCTGCTGGAGGGTCCTGGCACCCGCCCCAGAGCTTGCCTGGGCAGAGCTGAGCCCTGGGTGGGTGGGCTGGCTGGTGGCAATGCCCAGCCCGTCCTAGGCTGGAGCCGCCGGGGCTCTCTCCGGTAATGGCCGGGTCTGCGTCCCCTCTTGCCTCACAGCAAGAATAACCGCAGCTTTGACACGCCGGTGAAGGGGCCCCCCCAGGGCCCCCGACTGCACATCGACATCCCACGGGTGCAGCTCCTCATCGAGGACAAGGAAGGCATCAAACAGCTGGGTAAGCACAGGCAAATCTCCCATCCCTTTGTGCCCCCGAGTGCCAGGGGATTCCCACGGATGGGCTGAGTGTGGGCCAGCAGGCGCCTACAGCGAGATCCTGGCCAGAGAAAGGTCTGAGCTCCAGCTTCTTCCCACAGGGGATGACAAAGCCACGATCCCTGTGACGGACACGGAGTTCAGTCAGGCAGTGAACCCCCAGAGCTTCTGCACGGGTGTCTCTCTGCATCACCCTGCTCTGATCCAGAACACGGGGCCCCTCATCGACATGTCGGACATCCGCCCCGGCACCAGTGAGTGGTGGCAGTGCTGTGGGTGGGTGTGCTGGGAGCAGCACGGGGGGCTTGTAGACCCCTGTCCCCCAGTAGTGGCTGTGCCCAAAAGCAGCTGCTGGTAAGGCAGAAGTTGCGGGCAGTGCTCCAGGGACATGGGACGGCATCCTGGCTGTCTGTGGGAGGGACCCACCATGACCGTGTCACCTTCGTGCCTTAGACCCTGTGTCGAGGAAGAGCGTGAAGTCTGCACACAGCACCCGCAACCGCTACTCCAGCCAGTGGACCCTCACCAAGTGCCAGGCGTCCACCCCGGCACGGACCCTCACCTCGGACTGGAGGACAGTGGGCTCCCAGCACGGCATCACGGTCACCGAGAGCGACAGCTACAGCGCCAGCCTCTCGCAGGACACAGGTGGGCCAGCACTGCCAGGTACTGCTGCTGGCAGGGATCTGCCTGTTTGGGGTGCACAGGTTCACTGGCCATGGCCCCCAACTGTGAGTTCAGGGCGACTGCAGAAGTAGAACTTAGTCAATGGGATCGTGGAACCACAACTTGGTGGCTCTGAGCAGCCAGACCAGTGCCCAGCTCTGGGAACAGATAAAATCATAGAATCCTGGAGTGGTTTGGGTTGGAAGGGACTTTTAAGATCATCCTCTTCCATCTCCAGCCATGGCAGTGACACCTTCCACTAGCCCAGGTTGCTCCACACCCTGTCCAGCCTGGCCCTGCGGATGGCCGGGTGTATCTCAGCAGGGACAGCCTGGGCACTCCCGTGATGACAGTGAAGTGGAAAAAGGCACTCCCAGGGCAGGAAAAACTCCCAGGTAGGTGACACGTCCTCTCCCCCCCAGACAAGGGCCGGAACAGCATGGTGTCCACGGAGAGCGCCTCGTCGACCTACGAGGAGCTGGCGCGCGCCTACGAGCACGCCAAGCTGGAGGAGCAGCTGCAGCATGCCAAGTTCGAGATCACCGAGTGCTTCATCTCCGACAGCTCCTCCGACCAGATGACCACGGGCACGACGGACAACGCCGACAGCATGACCTCCATGAGCACCCCGTCCGAGCCCGGCATCTGCCGCTTCACCGCCTCCCCCCCCAAGCCCCAGGACAGCGAGCGCGGCAAGAGCGTGGCCGTGCCCATCCCACACCGCGCCAGCAAGAGTATGTACAGCTCCTGCCCGGCCCCAGCCGTGCCCCAGGGCTGTCCCACCACCCCAGGAGCCCTTCCCGTTCCTTTAGTCCTTTGTGTTCTTAGTATTTCTTCCCACCCTTTAATATTCTTTCTCCATTGCTTAATATGGTTCCCCATTTCTTCTGGTATTCCATCCAATTCTTGTTGTTCCTTTCAATTCCTTAGTATTCCTTTCAACACTTTAGTATTTCTTTCAATTCCTTAGTATTCCTTTCAGTTCCTTAGTATTCCTTCAAGTTCCTTCGTATTTCTTTTCCCAGTTCCTTGGTATTTCTCCCCATTCTTTAGTATTCCTTCCCATTCCTTAGTATCCCCCCTCCCATATTTTCTTCTTCTTCCTGTTCTTTAGTTTCTTTGCATTCCTTCATATTTCTTCTTCCATTCCTTGGTATTTTTTTAATCCCATTTTTTAATCCCACTGTTCCTTCCCCCTCTTAGCATTCCTTGCCATTCCTTAGTATATGAGAAATATATTGCTTAATGTAAGAAGAAAGAATTCCTCATTCCTTATTCTTCTTTTCCATTTCTTGGTATTTCCCCCCCTTTTTTTTTTTTTTTACTATTCCTCCCCCTTCCTAGTATGCCTTTCCATTCCTTAATATGCTTTCTGCTTTCCCTGGTATTTTCTGCTGGTTTTTTGTACAATTCCTTCCCTTTCCATTTCATTTCCCATTCTTTAGTGTTCCTTTGCTTTCCTTAGCATTCTTTTCTCATTCCTCGATATTTTTTACCATTTTTTCCTATTCTTTAGTGTTCCTTCCCATTCTTTAACATTCCTTTGCATTTTTTAGTACTCCTTAACATTTGCTGGTGTTCTTAGCTCATTCCTTGATATTTCCCCCATTTTTTTTTTACTATTCTTTTCCACTCCTTATAGTATTCCTGTCCATTCTTCAGTACTGGCCCCAGACCCTCATATTCTCCCCTTCATTGCTGTTCCTCATTATTTCTCCCCCTTTTTTTAGTATTCCTCATTATTCACTATTTCTCCCTTTCCTTTAGTGTTCTCCAGTATTCCTTCACATTCCTCAATATTCTTTCCCTAGTTTTAGTGCCAGCACCCTGACAATCCCCCACCCCATCTGTCCCTTTCTCTGCAAATAAGTCCATATACTTCTGTGGTATATTTTAAATTGTACAGTGTGTATTAAGTATGTGTGTTACAATTAATTGTGTATTAATTGTGTGTTACAATTATAGCCTTTTTTAAAAATGTAGTTTACAGAACACATTACACAGACACAATTAAAGGCAAAAGTGTTTCATAGCACAAATATAACAATATATAAGAGACAATCTAATAATGCAGGGCCTTATATATATTTTTATATATAAATATATTTATATATTTATATCTATTTATGTATATATAAATAAATATATATATTTTTATATATATATATAAATCCTTATATTAAGGTATTAACTTTAGATGATGCTGTAGAACACAACACAGCTGAATACAGTTTACTGTAGCACAGACACTATTTATATTAGTGTAGTATATTTAATATGACATACACAGCACTGATGTGTACTGTACATTGGAGCTGTAACATGTGGCAACATTCAACAACACGTGGCAACATGTTATGGCAAAGAGAAGGGATATTTACACACACCACCTCACAGAGCAGATGGGATCTGCACCCCCCTGATCCCCCATCCTGTGTCACACACCAACAATACAGACCCTACAATGTTTTAGAGCTGTAAAGAGGTGAACAGGCACTTACAGAACACACCCCATAATATACACAATTAAAGCAGTAATGCTGCAGGGACAGAGGTGTTACATGTTACAAATATCAAAGACAAAATAATAACTGTGTTTTACATCTACATGTAAATCCTTAAATTAAGGTACTACAGCTGCAGAGGATGCTACAGAACACAATTAAAGGCAGTAGTGTAATACAACAGAAATATAACACTTTAACACCTATAAGAGACAATATAACAATGCTGGGTCTTATACATACATCGACATAAAACCTTAAATTAAGGTAATAACTATATATGATGCTATATAACACAGCATAGCAGAATCTATTATTGCAGCACAGACACTACACTGGCAGAGTAAAACCTCCCATATAACACACTATCTATCATATCACACTGCTGTGGGCCCGAACAGGTGCTGCAGAGAGCAGGAATATTTACCACAATGCTTTACAGAACAGAAGGGGATCTTTATGTGCAGAGATACCACTGTGATATATCACAGATTAATAACAAGCATCCTGCAATACACGACATACACGACCTATAGTGTGTTACAGCTGAGTAGAGATGACATGCAGCTTACAGAACATATTATAAAAACATATACAACTGAAAGCAATACTGTTATATTGTCTCTTATAATAACACACTATCTTATATATATACACAAATATATCCTTAAATTAAGGCACTAGGTTATATACAAGGCTATAGAACACGTAGCAGAATATATTGATTATTGCAGGGCACTATAACATTTGATGTCACACAACATGGATAACACTGATGTTATTTCCACACAACACATTACAGACCATAATCAGTGCCTCCATGTATGCCACTGTCCACTGTCCTACTCTGGGCATTACAATGTGGCCAATTCTGTCAAATTCTGACACTTTCTGACCCCGGGCATTAGAATCTGACACATTCTGACACTTTTTGACCCCAGGCATTGGAATCTGACACATTCTGTCAAATTCTGACATTTTTGACCCTGGGTATTAAAATCTGTCAAATTCTGTCAAATTCTGACACTTTTTAACCCCGGGTATTAAAATCTGTCAAATTCTGTCAAATTCTGACACTTTCTGACCCCGGGCATTAAAATCTGACAGATTCTGTCAAATTCTGTCAAATTCTGACACTTTTTAACCCCGGGTATTAAAATCTGTCAAATTCTGTCAAATTCTGACACTTTCTGACCCCGGGCATTAAAATCTGACAGATTCTGTCAAATTCTGTCAAATTCTGACACTTTTTGACTCCGGGCATTAGAATCTGACACATTCTGTTAAATTCTGACACTTTTTAACCCCGGGCATTAGAATCTGACAGATTCTGTCAAATTCTGTCAAATTCTGACACTTTTTGACCCCGGGCATTAAAATCTGTCAAATTCTGTCAAATTCTGTCAAATTCTGACACTTTTTGACCCCAGGTATTAAAATCTGACAGGTTCTGTCAAATTCTGACACTTTTTAACCCCGGGTATTAAAATCTGTCAAATTCTGTCAAATTCTGACACTTTCTAACCCCAGGCATTAAAATCTGACAGATTCTGTCAAATTCTGACACTTTTTGACCCCGGGTATTAAAATCTGACAGATTCTGTCAAATTCTGTCAAATTCTGACACTTTTTAACCCCGGGTATTAAAATCTGTCAAATTCTGTCAAATTCTGACACTTTTTGACCCCGGGCATTAGAATCTGACAGATTCTGTCAAATTCTGACACTTTTTAACCCCGGGCATTAAAATCTGTCAAATTCTGTCAAATTCTGTCAAATTCTGACACTTTTTGACCCCGGGTATTAAAATCTGACAGATTCTGTCAAATTCTGTCAAATTCTGACACTTTTTGACCCCGGGCATTAAAATCTGTCAAATTCTGTCAAATTCTGACACTTTCTTGACCTCCCGGCATTTAAAATCGACAGATTTGTCAAATTCTGTCAGAATTCTGACACTTTTTAAGCCCCGTGGTATGTGTGAGAAGTGCGTGCAGAGAGTCGTGCAGAATGTGCGTGACACTTTTTACGCCCGGGCATTAGAATCTGACAGATTCTGTCCAAATTTCTGACACTTTTAACCACCGGGCATTTAAAATCTGTTCAAATTCGTCAACATTCTGTTCAAATTTCTGACACTTTTTACCCCGGGGTATTAAAATCTGACAGATTCTGTTCAAATTCTGACACTTTTGACCCTGGGCATAAAATCTGACAATTCTGTCAAATTCTGACACTTTTTAACCCCGCGGTAATTAAAATCTGTCAAAATTCTGTCAAAATTCTGACACTTTTTTAACCCCGGGTCATTTAAAATCTGTCAATTCGTCAAATTCTGACACTTTCTGACCCCCGGCCATTAAAAATCTTGACAAGATTCTGTCAAAATTCTGTCAAATTCTTGACAACTTTTTTAACCCCCTGGGTATTGAAAATGCTGTCAAATTCTGATCACTTTTCTGACCCCGGCATTAGAATCTGACAGATTCTGTCAAATTCTGACACTTTTTAAACCCCGCGCATTAAAAATCTGTCAAATTCTGTCCAAAATTCTGACCATTTTTTGACCAGCCGTTGGGTATTAAAAAATCTTGACAGGATTAACTGTTCAAATTCTGTCAAATTCTGACACTTTAACCCCAGCATTAGAATCTGTTCAGAAATTCTGTCAAATTCTGTCAACTTTTTGACCCCGGGCATTAAAATCTGTCAAATTCTGTCAAATTCTGACACTTTTTGACCCCGGGTATTAAAATCTGACAGATTCTGTCAAATTCTGTCAAATTCTGACACTTTTTGACCCCGGGCATTAAAATCTGTCAAATTCTGTCAAATTCTGACACTTTTTGTCCCCAGGCATTAGAATCTGACACATTCTGTCAAATTCTGACACTTTTTAACCCCGGGCATTAGAATCTGTCAAATCTGTCACATTCTAATTCTAATGCCCGGGGTCAGAAAATATCTGACCAATCCTGTCACACTCTAATACTTTTTGACTCCGGGCATTAGAATGTGACCAACAGTGTCTCATTCTCATACTTTCCTCCTCTGTGCATTACAATAAGACCAACAGAGTCATGTTCTAGTTCTTTATTATTCTGTGCATTACAATAAGACCAACAGAGTCATGTTCTAGTTCTTTATTATTCTGTGCATTACAATAAGACCAAGAGAGCCATGTTCTAATACTTTATTACTCTGTGCATTACAATAAGACCAACAGAGCCATGTTCTAATACTTTATTTCTCTGTACATTACAATATTAGCAATAGTATTACACGATGATATAAGACATTGTATCCATCCCTGCCCACCGGAGCTGGGCAGGTCCCATCCATGGCGTTGCACCGGGCGGGTCGGTTTTGGGTTGGCGCCCGGCCGTGTTCCATGTGCCAGGACAGCACCACGTGCAGAGGGCGGTGGGCAGAGGGATCCCCGCAGAGCCTCACCTGCCTCCTCTTCCCTCGGCAGGTGACTACTGCAACCTCCCGCTGTACGTCAAGTCGGACGCTTCTTCCGCAAGCGGACGCGCACGAGCCGTTGCCCGTTGGGTGCCGCCCGGGAGGCCTCCCATCCGGAACCTCGCCCGGGCCTACCACGCGCAGGCCCGGCACATGACGCTGGAGGGCCCGGCACCAAGCCCCTGGGGCTGCCCCCCCGCCTCGGCCGCAACCACCTTACCTCAGAGGACTCTCCCATGCCCGGCACGGACCGGACCACGGCCGCGCCCGCCGCCAGCGCCGCCCCGGCTCCCCCCGCCGCGCAGAGCCCCCCGTCGCCGCCGCCGCCGCCGAGCCACGGGTGCCCACGCACTCCAAGTGGGGGGCTCCAGGGACTCGCTCCTAGAGATGAGCACGTCGGGGTAGGCAGGTCTCAAAAACAGGGCGCCGGAGCCTACTCCAAGTCCTACACGCTGGTGTAGGGCCACCCGCCGGATGCTGCTCGTCCCCCCCCACCCCGCGCCATTTATATTTAATTAACAAACTTGTACATAACGGACTCTTTTGTATAAAAATGAAGCTATTTTCTTCTTCTCCGAACAGAAAAAGAAACCAGGGCACAAAGAATTTGATGTTACAGATTTAAAAAATATAATATATATGTAAACATATATATATATTTCACATCATTTTGAAAGGGGCACAAGGAAAGACTCAGCGACTTTTTTTTTTTTTTTTTCTCTCCCTGATCTTGTCGGTGGTTTTAAAAAGGAACGTCTCCGAGACATTGCATGCTATTTTACTGTTCTGAAAACAGCAGGAGTTGCTTCAATTTGCAAATGCTTATGTGTTAATACCTTTTTCTATGAAAAAAAACCCAGCGCTGTGTGCAATAAAGGTTATGTTTATACACGGGTGTTTGTTAAGTGAGCAGGGAATTAAGGCAGAGCAGGCAGGAGGATGGAGAGGGACAGCCCAGGGCAGCCAATGTACAGAAATACTAAGACATGGGATTAAATATTAAGGAATACTAAGAAAAGGGATTAAATATTAAGAAATACTAAGGCACTTACCGACCTGCAGAGCCGTGGGGTGGGAGGAGGGTCAGGGATGGGAACAGGGTCCTGAGTGGGACAGCCCAGCCACGGCCAGGCTGTGCCACAGTCACTGGTAAGTCCAGCTCCAGCCCAGGGTGAACCAAAGTGCCAGACAGGAACCCTGGTCCAGCTCCTCTGGAGGGGTGAACCGATGCCAGGACCCTCATGGGTATGGTTCCAGCATCGTACCAGCATCCAGCCAGGCACAGCAGCTCCTCACAGCAGGGCCTGGCTCCCTGGGATGTGGCAGCAGGGAGAGCAGGAGGAGCAGCACCACTGCTGAGCACAACGAGTGGTGAAACCCAGCACATGGAAACCCAGCACACTGTGGTGAAGGGCAGCACAGCAGGGAGCCCAGGAAATCCAGCACAGTGCCAGGGATCATGATGCATCTGCCTTCCATCATGGTGAATCATGGCACAGGGCATGGTCCAACACTGCACAGGTGCCCCAGGACACAGGGCATTGTGTCACACCACAGCACACAGACACCACAAAGCCCAGCACAGCCCCCACCATCATTTGTTCTTATTTTTCTTCTTTGTTTTTACCACCAGCCACAGCAATAAACCACCAAAGAGATGCAGGTTCTACCTTTCCCTTTTCATAAGTGGTTGTGAAAGCAATAGCAGCTGAAGCTCAGGCAGGAGCCAGGGGCTCTCAGTCCTTCTCACCTGTTCTGCTACCCTGGGAAGGCAAAAATAATTCAGGCCATTATTAACTCTTATTTTAGTAACCCAAAGTAGAACTTCACCTTCCTGAGGAGCTTCTGGTGCTATTTGAGGTCTAAATAACTAACTGCACTTTTATTTCCTTATTTTCTGTAATGTATAAGCTCAAGTTTTCATCAGTTCTCCATCCATGCTTGCTACCCACTGGTTCCAGCTTTTTCCTTGCAGATACACTTCCTATCTTAACTCAAACCAGCTGTTGGAGCATCTATACACAGGTTTGTACCACTCTTTTTTTTTTTTTCTCTCTTTACAGGGTTTAATTCACCAGTTATAATCAAGTGCTGCAGAGGTCACTTTTTCAATATCTCTCCATTTTTAAATGTAGTACCCAAAGAAAAATTACATGGAAATACAGTGACTGGTGCTACTGGTGGCACTACCTGCAGTCTCCACATAGAGCAGTCCCCTTCCCTGCCTGCTGGCACAGTGGTCAGCAGATCCTCCTTTGCCATCTGGTTCTTCCTAACTAAGGTAACTCCTGAAATCCTGCAGAGCTGGAAGCACCTCAGCAAGAGCCTGGCAGCTGTTCACCCCTGGGGCTTGAGAAACAAGCTGTTCAGACAATTTCTTATGCCCATTTTTTATAGTTTTTGGCCATTATTCAGGTACAACTCAGAGCCAACCTCTGCCACAGAGCATCTCAGATGGAGAGGGGCACCTTCCCCACACAGGCTGGTGTGGAGGCATCAGGGATGATGCCCCAAATGCCAGGGCTGCTATTTCCCACTCATGTTCTTGCACCAACCCCCCCATTGACCCCTGTACAGCTTTTCTTAGGAACTAGGCACGAGTTTTCCTATTAATTCAATTTTAACAGCTCTCTGGAGACAAAACCATGGTAAGTTTCCAACGTAGCATGAAGGAATACACAGATTTTGTACTGTGCTCATACACAGAACATGAGCACAGCAGCTGAATGGGGTCAGTCAGGCAACCCACAGGTCCCTGCAGCAACCTGTCCAAAGGCAGGTCTGTCCCACACTGGCCAGTGTTTGCCACAACCAAGGGAAAACAGTCCTGCCCTTTCTGTCTCTCCCTGAGAGCAGTGGAGAGTGGTGACCAGCAAACCAGAAGTTCAAAACCAGTTCAGAGCACATCAGAGACTCATAAACCTTTACACAGTACAGATTAAAGAAAAAAAAAAAAAAAAAAAAAAAAGCAAGTGCCCAGCCCCATCTTAAAGCAGGGTCACCACCAAGGCAGCACCTCCAAAAATGCCAATACCAGGCTCAGAATAGAAACAGAAGAGAAATTAGAATTAGAAATAGAAAAGGCAAGCGTGTTCAGCTGTAAGAGTAAGTAGATTAGCAAGATAAAGAGCAGGACAGATTAACAGAGATTAATAGGTCTTTATTGGAATTGGCTAGTACAGATTTCCTTCTATATCTTAGCAAGGATTCTCCCCCTTCCCTTCCCCAGCAGACACAAGCCCTGGCCTTGCACAGTTTAACAGAGCCCAAGTTTCCAGCACTCATCCACAAGACCCCAACACCCCCCTGCTCCCAGAGGGCCCACTGCCCTTTGCCACAGCAGGGTTTGCAGGAGAACAGTGAATTCAAGCCACACCAGCTACACCAACTCTGCCTTCAACAGCAAACAGACAAAAAGCCCTCAAGCTCAGAAATCCAGAGTTTCCTTTCAGGTCTGCTTTACCAGCTGCCTTGCACAGCATTCCAAGGTTACCTGCCACACACACCTCCTGGTGCCAGCCAGCCCAGACTGCCCCCACCACCCCAGTGACCGAGCCAGTGTCACCAGCCCTGCTCCAGAGCAGAGCCACGAGCACTGGATGCCACCACAGCCAAGCACAGACAGAGTCCAGACACCTAACACAAGCCAAAGGTAAGTAGGGGCAGCTGGGGACAGAGTGCTGGTAAGGAGGGCTGAGGGTAATTATGGCTGGAGAGGAAAACAAAGGGCTCTTGGGGCACAGCTCAGCAGCTCTGCACAGAAACCCCAACAACAGACCCAGCAAAGCAGCACTGGAGACCACGCTCAGGGCTCTGAGCCAGCAGCCCCTCCATGCCCTGCTCCTTCCCCCAGGTCCCCCAGTCTCCCCTCACCCCCCTGCTCACAGCAAATCTCCTGTTTCTGTGCTGGCCCAGAGCTCTCTGCCTTCATATTCCCTCTTTCAAGCTGCAAACAACAGCACTCAGAAACAGAGACACTCAGACCCAAGACTCTCCTGGACTCCTGTCCCTGCCTGACCAGGAGCAGGTCTCTGTTCAGCTTTGCTGCACCAAAACACCAGAGCAAGGGGCTGGGTGGGCTCTAACCCAAACACCAGCATTACCACAGGGCTGCCTCAGGAAGAAAAGCAAGTTCAGCCTCAGGAGACAGAGTCCCACCCCACACCTGCTCTGGCACCCCAACCAGTTGTCCCCAAGAAAAGGTAAGATCAGCTCACAGCTCAGCTCCTGAGTTGCCTGCAGCACGTCCCCTCGGTGACATTCCCACTCCAGGCTGGCTCCTGGACACTGTGCTGGCACCTCTGCCAGCCATCCACCCAGAGCAGAGGACAAAGGTAGTTGTTCCATCCAACTCCAGAAGCAGAGTGAAGGAGGCAGAGGCACAGGGGAGGGTCAGTGCTGAGTGAAACAAGCCCCAGCTGGGCAGAGACCAGCCAGCACAACCACCTTCAGCTGGGTAGGGCCCCACTGCCACCCACACAGCTGCTGGGACTCACTCATTGTGACCCAAGGGCTGGCCAAGGACAGGCTGCAGCATCACCCCCTGTTCCAAGGTCCCCAGCAGCCCCCCTCCAGCTGCACCCTGGCCCACGAGGCAATGCTGTCTAGGGAAGGACTGAGCAGGACAGAGAGCTCCCTCTGAGCAGCGACCAACACAAGGGCAGAGAACCTACAGCTGCACCAAGGGGGTGCAGGTGTAGGTTCAGGGGCAGGTTCACAGTCACCACAGCCCCAAATGTCTCTGGGGTACAGAACAGACAAACAGGAGGGACAGTGCAGGGTACGGGTGGCTGATGTATCTACTTCTTTTCCTGCTTCTGCTGCTGGTACCTCCTGAAGTGGGTCTGGATGGTGATGGCTGCCCTCTCCGAAGGGTCGCTGAAGAACGTGCTGTCCTTGCTGTCGTCAGGGGTCACATCACCTGGGGTGACAACAGAGCACCACAGTGAGCACAGGCAGTGCTGGTGGCCCTGAACAGGCTGCATAGAGCAGGGCAGGGCTCTGGCACCCCCACCACAGGGTCAGTGGCCTCCCCAGTCCCCAGGCTCCCAGACAGGACATCTTTCCTCGCTGGGGAGGTCAAAGAGGCTGAAAAACTCAGAGTGTGAAACCACAACTCCACTGGCTCACAAAGACACCTCCAGGGCACAGGGAGCAGGGAACAGGAGGCAAAGTAAAGCCCAGCCTCCCTGGCAGCACTAAGCCCTCTATTTACACAGCTCCACTCCCCAAAGACAGCAGCTTCCCCACGTTTAATCACCACGTATGATGCTCACTTACTTTCGCACACACAAATAAGATTAGAAAAAAAGCCCGGCACTGTACAGCAATAAAGCTCTCATGCTGACAAATGGGAGCCCTCCCCACTCCTGCTTAATGTGGCATTAGGGAAGTATTGTGAAATTCAACAGGAACTGCATCAAAGCCACTCAGCAGTGCTCCTCTAAGCCAGTGTGTCACTGCTAAGCACCCCCTGAGCAGCCATCAGGAATCCTGGGGCCAGATGCTGCTGTATAAACTCACTGCTGTCACCTGAACCCATTTCCTTTCACAACATAAAAGAAATTGCCAAGTAAAAAGATAAATAAGAGAAGGTCACGTTGGGAAGGGGTTCCCTCCTGCCCTGCTTAACAAGACACACCATCAGCTGTAAACCCTGCACAGTGCACAGGTCCAAGGGCAGAGGCTGAGGACCACAGGGCAGGTACTGCAGTGCCTGTCAGGAGGAGCCCTGGCTGTGTGGGCTGCCCAGAGCTCCACAGGAAACACCCCTGCCCAAGGAGCTCAGCCACTGTCTGCCTGGGGACCTGCACCCACTGCAGGGCAGTGAGACCCCCAAACCAGTGACCAGGCTGGCCAGAGCTCCTGGGTCATCCAGGAGGGATGTCACAGCAGCAGCACCCCCAGCCCCCACTGCCCCTTATCCGATTGGCACCAAGAATAGAACTGCTCAAAATCCTCTTTGCTGAGCCCTTGACTTCAGCAGAGGGGCAGAGCCTTGGAGACCAGAGCAAGGAGGAAAGGGGGCTGAATTCCAGGAGGGTTTACCAGAACAAGGAGAAGAGAAGAGGAAGAGGGGTTGTTTTGGGGGATAGTGTGAGTCCCCCCAATGTGACCCCATGGGAGTCAGTGAGGCAGGTTTCACGGGAAGAGGGGAGAAGGGATTTGCGCAGCCACACATGTACTGTTATATATTCAGTTATGCATCCCTGGGACCTTCACTGGCTGATACTACACATATTAACAAATATCTCACCATTAAATATCCTTTAATAATGTCACAGAGACAGATTTTTGGAAGTAGAAAGACAGCAAGAAGGATGCAGGTGCTGCAGTGCCTGCTCTCCTGCTGCATCCACAGTCCCAGCCCCGAGCTTCCCCCATTACCTGGGCTGTTTTTTTTTTTTTAATGCTTCCCTGCCTGCCCCATACTCACCTTTGTCTCCAGAAAGTGAGTAGATGCTGTTGTGCCGAGAGCTCTTTCCTCTCTAGAAAAGTAGAGAAGAAAACTAAGAGTTAGTTGTATCCCAGGCAGAGGCAGTGAGGACAGTCCCTTTCAGGCCAGCTGGGAATCTCTGAAAGGGACAGGACCAGCCCCACCAAGCTTTCCACTGTCCATTCCCTTTGGGAAACTGGAACATGATTACTGTTGTTCCCTTAAAGAGCACTGATTAATTAATCTACATTTGTGAAAAGACCTCCAAGGAGAGGCAGGAAAGAATTTTGCATCCAGACTCAGAGCTGTGAAATGTGCCAGTATACCTTGGAATGGATGTTGGCACAGATTATCCTCACTGGATCTGCATTTCAAACCAGCAAGGAGACTGGCTTGCTGGGTTTGCTTTCCCCCTTCCAGCCCCTACACTATGAACCTGCAGTTCCAGGGATGCCAGGTCTGATAGGGGATATTTCCATTCCTAAAAATAAGCTTGAATTTGCCTACAAATACCTCTCCTGCATTTTTCATCTTATCCCACCTCCTGACATCACCTTATTTTCCATCTTTTGGAGGGGGAAGAGAAAAAAACCTCTCCCCCCTGCCCACGCCTTCTGCTCGGAGCAGCCTGCCTGGCTGGCACAGCTGCCCCCTGCAGCAGGCAGTGGCACCCCCCGAGCCAGCTGCCCTGTGGTGCCCCCAGCCCTCACCTCGCTGTCCCGGCTGGTGCGGCGGCTCTGGGACACGCACTGGATCTGCCAGGGCAGGGGCTGGTACACCAGGTAAGGCAGGGGCTCCTCACGGAACAGGCTGGTCTCCAGCTGCACACAGAAAGGGTTTGCAGCAGGTAAGAGGACAGCAGAGAAAGGGGAAGAGCAACAGAAATTCCTGCTCCTTCACATGCACCACCAGTGACCAGAACCCTTCCTGGCACCACCCTGACGAGCAGCTCATCGGGAGGTCCTGGGGCTGCAGAGCCCACAGGGCTCCCAAACCTCCCAGCCAGGGTCTGAGCAGGCACAGAAGGCCATTCCCACCAGGATAAGTGGAGACCACTGCCTCCTCTCCCTGCCCCCACGGAGAGCAGCCCTAGACAGGGGAGAAATGCAAGGGAAGCAGTAAATCCCAGCCCGGACTCACCTGCCTGACCGCCCTCACCACAAAGAACAGCGCTGTCATCAGGGTGCCCAGCATGGCCGGGGTGTCCAGGGGCTCCCTCTGTCCTGGGAAGGCACAGCTCTGGGAGCAGAGCACGGTGATGTCCGAGCAGCCAGGGACTGAAGTGTCCCCCCTTGGGCAGGCAGAGACCAAGCCCTTAATGAGCTTATGGCTCGAGCTCCTCCTGGTGAAGTAATCGAGCGCTGCCCTTTTAACTTCTAATCGCCGAGTTTCTCCAACAGACACACTGCTGGCATTCCAGGAAAAGCAAATCCCCTTCTCCACCTACACAGGCAGGGCAGTGAGCACAGACACATGCACAGCCCAGCCCCAGGCTGGGCTCAGATCACAGCAAAACCCCCACACCAGGACGCTCTCACAGTCCAGACAGGACTTGGGATGTCTCAGAGCCGCCCTGTGCTCTTTGCAGGAACTGGGGCAAGTCAAGGCTTGGTGGTGGTCTGTTTTCTTTTTAAGGACAAAACTATCAGCCTCCACTTCTGCATGACCAGCTGACCCACACAGTGTGCCTCACCAGTCCTCCAGCTCCCACAGGCTGGCTGGCAGGAAGCCACAAGGGGACAGGAACAAGCCACGGGAAGAGAGAAGAGCGTCACCAATCCTCCCTAATTCCTAGGGAGAGCATTACTCAGCAATCCCACCACAGGATCCCAGAAGCACCCAGTGCACTGCTGGGGGAATTCCTGGCTGCTCCCAAATACAGCCCCAGCCAATCTCCAGTTACACAATTTTAACAGATCCCAAGGTGCCAGAGAGAAGCTCCAGCACAACACCTTGTCTTGGTTCTGTAGTTTTGGTTTTTAGCTTTTTCTGTCCCTGCATTTGCTACCCTGACCAGATACTTAAAAGAATAATGGTAATAAAGCCACAATGAGCTGAAGTGGTCTTGGAAACTGCCAGAAATGACCTTGACAAGACAAAACATGAGACTGCCCAGAGACAAGCAAGGGAAAGATGTGAGAGGCAAGTACAGCTGGATATCCAGAGCTACAACAAAATAGAGCTACAACCACCACCATCACACAAAACAGGCTCATGTTGATTTAATTTTGTACAAAACCAGATACAGCTGCTATCCCAGGTTTTAACAGGAAAAAGGAACATGTTTCAAACCGAGTTATTGTTAAATAAACTGGCATTTCTCTGCAGCACTAATCCATGCTTCTCCCAACACACGGAGTGGACTCAGTGATAATGGCTTTGGCCACAGTGAGCCAGAACCATGGAGTCCCTTCTAAAACACCTGACTGGAAGGATTGCCATGTTTCCCCCAGTATCCAGGAAACTAAAAGCAAAATCCCTACAGACAGGGGTTGGTGCAATCCAACAGCAGATGGGAAACCCGTGTTTTGATCCCTCCCTTCCTAGAGAGGACTAAGGCTGGCTGAGTAATTACAAAAATTCTAAGAAAATAAGCAAAAAAAAAGTAAAATAAAATATACAAACATTCTTAAGAGTTTTAAAATGATGCTCATCAAAAATATTATTTCTCTTTGCATGTAAACATCCCCCTGCCGTGCTCACGGCGTGTGCCAGCACACACCACCCAGGAGCAGAGCAGGAGGGGGCTGTGCATCATCACCCACCCGAGGAGCACACACAGCACGGAGGGTGAGGGGCATCTCAGGAGAAATGGCTTTGAAGATCATTTTTCACAGATGGGATCCCTTGAAGTGCAGGCGTCCTCATCAGGCAAAATGGCAAGTGGCTCGGCATCTTTTTAGGGCATAAAATATTTAGAGTCAGCTTGGAGAAAACACTGACAACAGACAACCAAACACCACATTCCTGCTCAGCAGCACGAAATCCTGACCCCTCCCCACTGGGTAGAGTAGCACCATCTGCCCCCTCGTGCATCCCAGGGGGCTGGGATACACTCTGGACACGGCCTTTCCCAAGGAACACGACTGCAGCCACCCAGGGAGCAAAGCCACGAGCCACCATCTCGCAGCTGAGGTCCAGGAGCTGCTCACCCCAACCCCTCAGCCAGCTTTCCAGTCTCCAGAGCCCGTCCCACAACTCTCCTCTCCCAGGATCCCTGTGGAGCTGCTGCAGGAGCAGCCAGGCCAGGCTCAGGCTGGATGCCAAGGGCTCCCCAGCCCTGCCCAGGGAATATACAGACAGGGCTGTATATACAGACAGAGCCCAGCTGCTGAGCTGAGCCCTGGATCCCTCTCCCAGGGCATGGAAGGAGCAGGTGGGGCTCTGTCTCGACATTCACAGCAGACTGAGCTCCTCAGCAGTGCCTGCACCAGCAGACACTCCTCACACTCCCCTGCCATCCCTGCTCCCGTTGCCATTGGCACATCCATGGCACAGGAACAGAGCTCCCACAGCTGCTTGGCTGAGCAGCTCTGGCCAGTCTGGCACAGAGAGGAGCAGGGACTGCTTGTCCAACGCTGCCATGGAGAGCCACTCCTGGCTCAGTTCCTGTTGCTTCCACCCCAAACAAGCAGAACATTCCCCAAGAGCCAGAATCTGTCATTCCCTGATTTTGTCCCCAGACTCTGCACCATTCCACTGCTCCTTCTCCCTGCTCACACGTGCCACAGGCCAGCTGACACGGCCCACCTGCCATGGAGCATTTGCTGGGCTCATTTCCTGACACGTTTTCTCCAGCACAGTCTCAGCTGGATTCAAATCCTCCCCCTTGACCAGTTACTCAAAGTCCTCCATGATTCACAGCTCTGCCTCACCACTGCTAGAATACTAATGAGGGAAATGTTGATTTATCGAAGCCCTGATATGTCACCGCTGGATTAAATAGTCTATAAAGTATATTTGGACACATTACAGGATTAGAAGAATCCACCTGGGAAGTTTGCTTCCTCCACTCTCTTGCAAAGAGACTTGTTTTCAAGGACACACAGACTCAGCAGTGGTGGCTGAGTGGGCATCACTGAGACCCAGCACACCACAGGGAGACCCCCACCATCTCTCCAGAGAAAACCCCCACCTTTCAGTAGTGGTACACCTTAATTTGCCTGTTTTCATCCATTCCCAGCTGGAGGAGGCTGGGGCTGGTGCTGCTGGCCGGGGGCTTCTGTGCACGTGGGGAGAGAGGTCTGGCAGTCGGGTGAAGGAAAAGCCTGGCTTAGAGCAGGAATTAGCACACCTGAGCACAGCCAGACAGGGCAGGTACTGAGGTACACAGCCAGCCTTGTGCACACATGCTGTATTTAGCCTGCTGCATCCCAGTCAAATGGAATTAAAGGGGGATTAGGGAATTCAGAGATGCACCAGGCTCAGGACAGCACAGAGGCCCCAGGGATTTGCTGCTTACAGTGAACACTGGAAGAGACACCAACATACCACACAGCCTGGAAACATCCCTGCTAACAGCACAGAGAGGTCTTGCCCTCTGGATCCAACCTCATGCTGCAAGATGCCTTGAAATGGGAGAAGAGCTCCAGGAGGAGCCCAGCCCTTGTGGCCACCCCATGTGCCAGGTCAACATGTCTCCAGGTGCCCTCACTTCATCCTGGGCTGCCCAGCAGGGCCTGCCCGTGGCAGACCCCCTTCTTCCCTGCCACCTCCTCCACTCTGCACTGTTTGGTTCACATTTTCTAAATTCTCACATTACCAGCTCTAACTGCTCTTTTATGGCAGAGCAGCATCCCTAAAGGGCATCACAAGCAGGGAAAGGAAGGGAGGAGAATTCCTCAGTCATGTACAGCTCAAGGAGCAGCAAACAGGTCGCTCATGCTCTAACTGCTGAGCACCACATTCCTTTGCAGAACCAGACACTAAGCTTTGGTGCTCCCAATTCACTCACCTCCTCCTGCCTGTTGCAGGGAGCAGGAACACAATTAAAGGCCAGACCCAGGTAAAGGATACGCTTTTGAGTCCTTCCTGAAGCTTTTCAGCCATTTCTTGTTGCTCTCGATCATCCCCTCGATGCTCATCTTCCCCTGCTCACGGAGCCTGGAATGCTGCAGCTGCCGGATTTGTTCACTGTGGCACATGAGAGAGTGAGAGGGTGGGTGGGAAAGAGAGGTCTGGGCAGAACGGATGAGAAAGTGATGGGTTGTTATAGAAGGAGCTCACCTGAGCACGTGGCAGTGAACAGCTAATGTGATAACTTATTAATATATTATTTTTAATATGTAATTTGTTATTGTTATTTTTAATATGTAACATGTTGTTACCAACACGTAATTTACAATTTGTTATCTGCTAGCTATGTATGTGACCCAATAATCATCCCAGAGAAGTGACAGCAGCACAGTGGAACATCTCAAGGAAGAAGACCCTTACTCTGCAGGTATGTATCCCAGCTTGTTGTCCAGAGGCTTGGGATTCCCACTGAGCGATGAGATCCCATCTGGAAAACAGACATTAAATACAGACTCACCAAAATCAACATTCCTTATCACTCCTTATCCCATTAGCACCCTTCCTATCAGCGGCTCCAGTGCATCTGCCCTTCCAGCATTGGAAGGGTGAGACAGCCAGAACTTGCAGGGCTGAGAAATCAAAAGCTGAAGGCAAGGAAGAAGAACGGATTAAGGACAGGAGACTCACCTGGGAAATACCTGTGCCATTTCTCTGCCAGGATGTTGTCCACTGACCGCCCTGAGATGGAGACACCAGTGCTCAGCCCACTGTTCCAGGCCCACCTGTCAGTGGAAGGCACCCTGGAAATATCCCCCAGGGAGCTGCCTGCCTGCAGGCCTGCCAAGGAGGAATATGTGGACAGAGGGATGCCATCACGGGCTGTCGAGGCGAAGAGAGGGGTGTGGTGATGGCTCAGGGAGTCCAGGACACCCAGGACCCCGTTCAGCTCACTGGTGATACACTGCAGAGAGTCCCTCAAGTGCTGGATCTTGTCCAGCTGGGGGACAGGCCATAAATCCATCCTCAAATCAACTGAAGAAAGAGAGGAGAAAAAAGGGGTCGCAGGCAAGTGCTAACAAGAGCAGCCTTTGTGCAAGCAACCCAACCCTCCTGCCCCTCCTCCCCTGCACAACTCCAGCCACAGGCAACTGAAGGCCAACAAAAAGCACATGCAGCAGAGAGGGAATTGCAGCAGCCTCTCCTGCCTTGGATGTGAAGAAGGGGAAACCCAGACTCCTGCAGAAGAGCAATACAGCTCTGCAGCAGCAGAGGGAAGAGCTGCAACCAGATTTTACAATGCACAGAGATTTCAAGGGCAAGTTTGTGCACAGTCTCCATCCCTCTTATCTGCCACTACAGGCAGGAAACAAGTTTTTCCAATCAAGTTTCATGCACAGAGCAGTCCCAGCTATGAAAACCAGACCTGCCTTAGACACCACTGAGCACAAGTGAGAACATCATCAGAGAGGTGCAAGGCAAAGCCAGAATAGGTCTAGAGCCTCACAGGTTGGGCACAGCACACCGAGCCAGTCAGGCACTTACATTTAGGCTGACACAGTTCTCCAATGGATGCACTCTCTGTGTCCTCAGAGTCACTCAGATCAAAAGTCACCACCTTCTTGCAGGCAGCACTCTTCAGTGTATCCTCATCTGAGAGCTGCTCAGGAGGAAAACAAAGCAACAAAACCTGCTGTATCATCCCTGAAACATAAAAGCTGCTGGAAATCTGCCTACAGCTTGTCTACTCAGTCAGGCACAGGTCAAGTGAAGGCAAACTCGTCTTCAGTCCCTGACAGCAAAATCTGAGTATCAAGAGGCTGCTTAGGCTCTGGAAGTGTGAGAGGCCAAATCCAACAGCCATGTGAACTGGCCCTTCTAGACAGGAGGCAACGTGTTTTGTGCTTTAAATAACCCTCAGAACTCTTGCAGGGCTGGGTTCCCTCTTTGCACCCTCCAAAGTCTGTGCTCTTGCATCTGCTGCTGCCCTGCCCAAGGCCACGTGGTCCCAGGCAGAGCCAAAGACATTCCAAGGCTTGCCTTGGTCAGGAGAGCAGACTCCATCCCAGACCTTGTTTTCTCTAGGCTCTTTTCCAGGCTGCTCTCTGCAGCCACACACTCAACAGTCTTTTGTGATCTCACAGAATGTGTTTCAAAATCCAGCTCTGCTGGCAAACTCCAGTCTCTGGCCACCAGCTAAAGGGTCCTCACAGGGACCACCAGTCCCTCAGGGCCTCCAGCCTGGGGGAGGAGGCCAAGAGCTCTGGGCACGGGGAATGCAGCTGGGAAGACCCTGGGAGTGATGCTGGTGTTACCTCCTCCAGCAGTGAAGACTCCAGCTGGCTGAGCTTCTCCTCCTTCTTCTGCAGCAGCACCTGCCCCTTCTGCATGGCCGACTTCATCTTGTCCAAGTGCTTGGCCTCCTGCAGGGGATCAACAGCCAGGCAAGGAGGGAAATTAAACCAGAATGACAGAAAATGATCTGTTACCAGTCAGGGTGACTTTCATTATCTCAATCTGCTCAGCACAGGAAATGATGCTGCTGGAGCGAAACTGCCCCCAAGTCCTCGACAGCTCGGGAAGTGGTGTGGACAGCAAGCAGAGCACATGGCTCAAAGCCCAAGGAAAAGAAGGTTTTACTTCCAAACCCCACTTCCAACAGGGTCAGCACACCTGCAGAGCCAGGAATTGATCCCAGGGCTGTGGGATTGTTTGTGCAGCCACAGTGTCCACCCCCTGTGAACCAGCTCAGGGCTCACCTCCTCCAGGTTCTGGCGCATGCCCTCCAGGAGCTGGGAGCTGTGGGGATCCTGCAGTGCCTCCTGTGCCCTCTGCAGGTCCTGGCGCCACTGCACCCTCGCAGCCTTCAGTGCTGAGTGCCTCCTCCTCATGGAGCGGGTCTGGTGCCGCAGGAACTCCTTGGCATTCCGGAGGGAGGCCCCTTCCGCGGAGATGTAGCTCCGGACACTGGAGCAGAGAGGCAGGTGTGAGTCCTGGCTGCCTGTGCCCTCCTGCACGCCTCACACAGCACCTCCCAAAAACCAGACTGTCAGTGCACCGTGTGTGAATCCAAGCTAAAGCATTTGCTTGGAAAACCAGAGCGAAAAGAAAGGCTTTGGGGCACGTGGATACTCACGGATCACACTGGAAGTCGCTTTCCTCGTGGCTCTGAGAGGCTGAGGAAGCAAGTTCTCTGGATGAGGGCTGAGGAGGTAAAGCATTTCAGAAATTAAGAAACATGTATGGGAAACAGAACCCCAGGGCTCCTGTAAGAATTCCATTAGGAGTAAAAACTTGGAATGACATCACCATGGTACTGCCTAGATCCAAAAACTGTGCCTGGGATGTTCTTCATGTGATTTTTGAAGGAGAGACAGACATTTCTATTCCAACTCAAGCCCTGCTTTTGACTCCAGTATCCCACACTCCTCTCCACCCACTAATAACAGATAGAAATCAGCAAATACTACTGAACACAGTGGCAAAGAGAAATGCATCCCCTCAAATGATTTCACACAGAAGGAACAAAAGTTGGGATTTTCAAGAGAGTTACAGCCTCAGATCTCACAAAGCAAACACCTTCAGAGTCTGCTTTACTCACAGCTTGAGTACTTTCTCTCAGGTCTTCAATACGGAGCTCAGATTGCTTTCTTGGGGACTCCACACTCTCTTCTGCCTCCAGTTCTTTCAGAGTCTCCTGCCTGCTCCTGACTGCTTCCTCCAGCTCACTGCCACAGGAAAGGAAACAGTGGAGGCACTTGATTAGCCTGCAGTCCATCCTGGCTGCAGTGGTGTCCAGATTCCAGGAGGGAAAGGGCCACAGGTGTGTGAGACAGCACCAGTGTTGGTTCTGTGCCAATCATAACCCCTGGCTGGGCAGGGAAACCGCTTCCCACCTTCCCCAGCAGCTCAGCCACCTCAGGAAAGTCTCTGCATTTCAGTGCCCCTCTCACAGCACCTCACTAACCACACGAGGCAGGTGTGGAGGGGACAAACAAACCTGAGGAACAGAGGTAAAGGAGCAAATTCCCACCCTGAGCTACTGATTGGGAGGGAAACTGCTCCTACACACCCGATGCGCTTCTGCAGCCTCTGGCTGCGGGTCTGCAGCAGGTCCACCTGGGCCTCCAGCTCAGCCTTCTGGTCCTGCAGCTCTTCCAGAGACTTCCTCAGCTGCCGGACGGACTCCAGGAGGCTGCCATGCTCCTTCCTGCTCTCCTCCAGGCGCAGCTGAGAGGCCAAAGCAGCTTCCTAGAAGAAAACAAAAAAAAAAATCCCTCGTGGTCATTTCCCCAGAACCAAAATAAGAGGCACACACAGCACACGAGGGCTCGCTGCCTGCACGGCTCACAGGGGTCCAGAGCTGCACACACACACACCCCAGTCCTGGAAAAGCAGGACTGTCTCTTCTCTTTGGGAAACAGCTCGGAGTTAATCCCCCTCCCAGCAGGATGGCACTCCAGACTGGGGCAGGGAGGGATTTTCAGCCTCACGGTTTGGAAGCAATGGTTTCTTTTCTTTTTAAAGCCACACTTCCAGCATGGTGCCCTCAGCCCCAGCAGCAGCACAGCCCCTGTCCAGAGCTCAGGCATACATACATCCCTTTCCAGCTGTGTCCTCCTGTCCTCATCCAGCAGCTGCTGCCTTTTCCTTCGCAGGTCCTCCTCCTGGGCACAGGTGAGAGAGCAGGTGAGTGTCAGAGCCAGGAGACTGAGCACCACCTCAAGGACAGACATCAGGCCCAAGTTTCAAAATCCCCAAGGACTGTCAGATTTGCTTCATGATCCCTCTGCTCCTCTCACAGTCACTCACTATCCCCCAAAGCACTGAGCAAACCCACAGCTCAGGCTTTCACTGCAAACACCAGCCCTGAGGCTGCACCACCAGGAATGCTTAGCCCTGCTCTGACCTGAGATGGAAGTTGTACCTGCAACTGGGACAGCAGTAGAAGCCCTGGCTGAGCATTTCTGACCAGCTCCCCATGAGGAAGCAGGACTGGCACAGGTAAGGGAACTCCTGTGAGCCCACCAGGCCGACTCACCTGGCTGAGGAGCTGCTCTGATCTGGCTTGGAGGCTCTTTGCACGTATTTCAAGCTCGTTCTCCGCATCCTGGATTTTTCTTTCCTGCACAGAGACACTGAGTTAAAGAGAGAATGGTACAAATTCCTCCCTCACCTAGCAGAGCTCTGCCACAGGGGGGACAACACGGGCTGGGAAGCATGACCTGTTACTCGTGTCAGTCCCCCTGGGCTGTGGAGGGTGGCAGGGGCACAAGGTGTGGGGTACCCTGGGCACCCCGAAGCAGCCAGGTCACACGGAGCAGAGGGGTGCCCCTCACCTTCTCCCTGTGCCTGTGCTTCAGGTCAGTGAGCCTCCCCTCCAGCTCCTCCTGCAGAGCCTTCACCTCGGCGTTGTGGGACTGCCAGAGCTGCAGGGTCTCGCTCTGCACCCTCTGCAGCAGCTCTGACCTCCGCCTCCGCTCCTGAGTGGGGAGAGGAAAAGCCCTCAGTGCAGCACAGGGCTCTCACAAGTGAACAGACACATGGGACACTCTCTGGAGAGCGGTACCTCCTCCTCAAACTGCTCCTTAATCCGGGCTAAGGCCTCCCTGTGCTCCTGTCTCATCCTCTCCATCCTCCTCTCGTGGTCTCTTTCCACCTCCTGCCGTTTCTCGCTCATGAGCTCGCTGAGCTGTGGGGATGAAAGGGAAAGATGTTCCCTTTGAACGACAGCACTGCATGACAGGGAATCCCCAGGAATCAACCTCCCACACGAGCCCAGGGATTGAAATCCAGAGTGTGATCAGGCTGTGGTCTGGGGAGCACAAAGGCTTCACCCCAGTGAGGTGAGATATCCTCTCCCCTAAGGCACCACTGTCACCCCTGGGCAGGGGACGTGGGCTCTCAGACCTCACCACACCCCTGGGGAGAGAAGGTGGGGGAACACTCACCTCCCGCTCGTATTCCTTCACTTGGAAGGCTTTTTGCTGCACTTTCTGACCCGCTCTCTGCAAGTCTTCACGCAGCTGAGCCTCCTGGCTGCTCTGTGCCTCTGCTAGCTGGGTTTGCAGGCTGGAAATGACCTGCCATGAAAGCCACCCACAGAGACTCGTCACCCCTCCGACAGGCTCCATTCAGTGCCCTCCTACAGGGAGCCAGCAGCACGGCAGAGCCCTGCCTGCAGTCTCACCACCCCCTGCCTGGAGCATGGCCAAATGCTGAGACAGACCAGAACCACGGTGAGGAAGTGGAAAAAAAATTAATGCTGCCCTCCCTGGCCACCTTTGGTGACAGTGTGTGAGGAAAAACCCAACAATTCACATACTGAGGACACCGTCTTTACCTCACGGTGCTTCTCTTCTGCTGCAGACTTCAGCTGCTGGAGTTCACCTGCAAACTGTTTCTCCAGCTCCTCTACTGCCTGTGGAAACACGAGCAAAGCAGTCTGGGGACATGATGGATTTGCAATTAAATTCTATCCGTAAGCATCAAAAAGAACAATGGTAACCCCCTTCCAAACTGGATCACGTACAAGGTGCCTTTACTCTCTCTGTGCTTTCCCCCTCCCAGGGGTTTCGATGGATCTCAATCATGCTGTGCTAGAAAAACTAGAAACTGCCCCATTCAAGGACTCCCCATGTCCCTGGAGGACTAAAGCTGTACCCAAAGTGGTGTTTGGAGCTGATAAAGTGGTTTCATTTAGTTCTGATCTGATAACAGAGCTCGGTTTAGCTCAGCAAGACACACAACTATCCTGCTCGTCTTCAAATTCAACGTGGCTATTTAAACAATTGTTAGTTAATCACCATTGTAATAACAACTGGGGGAGTTCTCCCCTCCTCAGTGTGCCCCTAACAGCCCACTTGGCACCCTCCCTTTGTGCTTTAAGTGCATCATAAACACACAGGTGTGATTTAAATCCCAGCGTTTCAGCACTACAGTGCCAGCCAGGTCAGCAGGAACAGCTCGGGGCTGACCCTGATTTGTAACAAAGATCTCACCTTCTTCTTCTCCCTGTCTAACCTGTCCCTGACCTCGCTCAGGAACTGTTCCTTCTCTCGTTCCAGCTCCCTGATCTCTTTCTGCTGGGCTTCCTCCATTTCCAGCTTCATTTCCTCCAAGGCAAGCTGCTGCTTCCTCTCCAGGCTCTCCTTCTCCTTCAGCTGCTGGGATTCCCACTCCTCCCTTAGTTTCTGCAGCGTGGCCTCCTGCTCTGCCCTGGTGGGTTTGTAACAAGGACACAGAAGTCAGGATTCAGTCCTGCCCAGTCAGGGCTCAGACCTGCTGCCACAGCAGGGAAACAGCTCTGAACCTCCACTCTGAGCAGCTGCTGGTGGCATGCAAGATCCTTCCCTGCCAGCCCAGCCCGGTTTGTATCCCCGGGGATGGCAGCACAACTTCTCACCTCATCCTCTCCTCCTCTGCCTCGGTCTCTGAGGCGATCTTGGCTCTCAGCTTCGCCAGTCTCTCAGCTTCTTCCTCTCTGACACGCAGCTCTTCCTCCTCAGAAACCTTTGCCAAGTCTTCTCCTGGAGTCCTGGGAGATGAGCAGCCAGAAAGAAAAAGAAGAAAGGTTCAGGAGGTTTTAAAACCTTCCAATCACCTCCCCAAGGGCTATAGCTCAGCTGCTGCTCCCAACTTGGCTGTACCTGCCCAAATTATGCTCTCTCAGGGCTCCAGATCTTTCATTTCCCCCACACCTGCAGGACCTGCTGCTGGCACAGGAGATGCAGCCCCAGCATCACACCTGAGCAGTGTGGTTTTAAAACACGCCGCACTTAGTTTGGGGATTTTTTTTGCAGGTAAATGAAATCAACTCTCATTAAATGGATGCAGGCTCCCAGGCAAGGTACCTGGATGCGTTAGTACATCTGGAAGCTCCATATTTCCACATGACACCTCTTACTACACGTTTTCCCCTTCAGGTGCATTTTCTGCATCTTCCTTCACACCCAGACTGCATCCCCAGGACATCTCATGTCAAGATGCTGTTTCTGGCTGCTCAGTGTGCTAAGAACATAAGTATCAAGTCCACCAAAATAATATACAAGCCTCAAGAGAAAAATTCCCCCAGGGAAAGGACACAGCTCCCAGTGTTGCTCTCAGATCCTGGGTTTCACACAGCCATCCCTTCTGCCCTATTCCTGGAAGCCTTGTTTGGAAGTCCCTCTGTAAAACATGCAGCATCAGAGCTCCAGATAGACCCTCTGGGGTAACCTCATCTCCTCTAACACTCCCATTTCCAGTCCTGTTACGACCATTTAGCCCAGGATTTGAACATCTGCCAGGTGGCAAAGCTCCAAGCACTGAGCTGGAAACTTCTCCCAGGTTAAACATAAGAGACAAGTTCCAAAGGCTGCGTGTGCATGGAATCAGAGCTCATCTCACAGGAGGTGGGAAGATGCTCTCCTGTCAGTGCTGGAGAGCTCTTTCCTGAGGCTGCCTGTGCTCTGACAGCAGGGCACTGTCCATCCCAAGGTGTGCAGATCCTCATGCACAGGATTGTCCAAGGCCCACATTCCTCCTCCTCCTCCCTGAGAGCCTGGATCTTGCTCCTTTCCCACACCTCTGGGAAGCAGCACCACTTCCAAGGTGGTGGCTACCACAGCACAGGGTCTGTGACCAGCAGCAATGAAATCCCAGCTTGGAAAGGCTCAGGGGAGGTGGAGTAAAAAAGGCAAGTACCTGAGGGATTTTTCTTTTTGCTGATCAAGCTTCTCTGCTTCCTCCTCCTGCCTTGTCTCCTCCTGGAATTGCTGAATTTTCTCCTCCTTTGCTTGAAATAAATGAATTTCCTCTTGCTCAAGCTCTGTCTCCACATTCTTGGCTATTTCCTCCAGGGATTCTTCTCTAGGCTGGTTCAAGGACTGCTGGTCCTTGATTTCCTCCTCAGGTTGCCTACCAAAGAGAGAAAGGTCCTTTGGCAAAAGGGCGACAGAAAACGGAGTAACACAAAAGGAACAACAACATCCCCCCCAAAGAGTATCAACCCCACACCAAAAATCTCAGAACCCCCTAGTTCAGAAGCCTCACTCAGGCCCACCACTGGTGGATCATCAGCTCTGACTGATAAATGAGACCCAGCCCCAGCAGCACTCCTGAACAACTCGGATTTTGGTCCACCAGAGCTCACCTTGTGAGGGCAATACAAGATCATGAAGGATCTAGTAGCTACAAAGCCCTGGCCAGGCTGGCAGGCACAGGAGCAGATGCCACCAGCACCTGCTTCCAGCCCAGGGATTGGTGCTTCTGATGGACAAGGTATTTCTCTGCA
The DNA here is from genome assembly GCF_001715985.3 of Manacus vitellinus. Taxonomy (NCBI): domain Eukaryota; kingdom Metazoa; phylum Chordata; class Aves; order Passeriformes; family Pipridae; genus Manacus; species Manacus vitellinus. Next base: position 6,238,073 of record NW_021940545.1, read on the forward strand.
ATTGCAACCTGAAGTGTGCTGGGAGTTTGCCAACTCCAGGCAACAGAAAGCCCCCAGCACTCCAAAAATTCAAACCCAGTCTGGTTCTAATTAAGGTGGTTTTTTTTTCAGACAGACAGTAGCAAAATTATAAGGTCTGAGAGAGGCTGAAGGGGAAGGAGGGGAAAATTGAGATTAGTGTATGAAGAAAAATTTTCATTCTTTGCTAGTGCAAGCTGGAGCAGGAAGGTCTCACTGTGCTGTGAGACTGCCAGCATAAGGCAGAGTGACTTCTGTTCTGCCAGGAATCAGGGAAGTAACAGCCCCAGTTATAGAGCCTCGAGTCAGAAGAGAAAAGGTCACTTCTGCAGCCATTAGCAAAAAGAACAAGACAGGAAGGTAGTGGGGTTCTGCAAAAATCCTGCTTCACTGGTGCTCCCCATAATGCCACCTGCAGCAGGTGTCCTTTATCAGGCTGCTCTGCAGAGCAATTCAGCCACTTCCACCTTTTCATCATGTTCTTCCTTTAGCCCCAGTTCCTGCTCCAAAGGAGACCCAGCACACACAGGTTTGCACAGCACCACAATTCCCAGCAGAACAGGGGAGACACTGCACAGGCCTCCACAGCACAGATCCTTCTCCCCCACCTTGTCCCAGGAGACGCTGCCTAATTTTTCCAGTTGCATCTGCTGATGTGTCATCTGACACAGAATGCAAAGTCAGCACAATCGCAGGGACTGAGCTCCTCTGTCACAGAGGAGCTGCAGCTACGGATCCACAAATACCACTGGAATTGCAGCAACAGAAGGGTGGCTCGGGCAGGAGCTCTGACCTCAGCGTTTCATTATTTCAATGCTGTTCCTAGTGGCTGTAAAATTGGGGTGACTGGTTGGGTTTTTGCTGTTCCCCCATCTCAGCACCACCCAAAGCCTTTCTCAGGCAGGGTGGCACTCGCGGCCTCGCCAGCGACACCAGCACGGAGGAGGCTCTCCCAAAGACAAGGCAAACAGCTCCTTCTCACCCCAGAGTCCTGAGCCACAGACCCCCAGGGCTGAGCTGCTGTTCTGGCCCTCCCCAGCACAGACTGCTCACTTGGCACCCCACAGCAGCACAGCTGCTGGGATGTGCACACGAGCTGTGCCGTGCCCACCAAACCACAGCTCCCGTTCACACGCGAGCCCAGCACAGAGGGGGACAAAAGGACACAAGCTGTCACAATCACGACACCAGCCACTGAAGGGAAGCCCTTACGTGTCCCGTGGGGCAGACAGCTCCTCTGGATCCATCGGGCTGCCCAGCGACCCCTCCGCCGCCTCCTCCCCATCGGGGCTCTCTAAACCCAAACACTCCTCTGGTGTCTCACAAGCACCGAGATCCCTCTCGCTTTTGCAGCACAAAAAGAGGGGACAGAAGGCCATGTTAGCTCAGCTCAGGCTAGTGGTTGCTGCAGGTGGACAAGGCAGGGGACGGCAGGACACGCAGGTGACAGAGGTGGCACCAAGCCACGGCTGCCAACGGGACACAAACACCCAACACGGGGCTGCCAAAGCCACAGGGAAGCTCCACACCATTCCCACCACCTCATAGCAGACTAACAGGCAGCTGAGGATGTAACAGGTGCCGGTCTCAAAATGCTGGATGCCTTCCCTGGGTTATCCCCCCCCTTTCCAGGTTCTTGGAGAATGTCCCCAAGGTACATCAGCCCTATCAGCAACACTCACACTGCTGTCCAAATTGCAGATGGAAGTGTTGGCAGGCATGTTTGTATCTACAGTCCTGCTTCATCTTGGAAGTACAGAAAGGAGAGACAAGGCAAGCACAAGCAGCTTTACAGGCAGAGAGGAGAGGATGCTCAGCTGGCAAGCAGGTATCAAGTGATAAAGAGAATTCCTGCAGGCAGAACACGTTTTTGGGGACCCTCACACAAACAGCTTCTCCAAGAACAAGGCTGCAAATCCCATGTCACTCAGCCAGTCATTAAGATGGGCTGCAGTTTCTTCTGCTCACAAGTTTTCCTGGCACAGGCAACAGCTCCTTGGTTCCCAGAGCCCTGGAGAACATGTAACTCTGCGTGGAGGCCAAGAGCTTTGACACAGCTCATCTGTAAATGCCACACTGCAGCTCTCCAAGGAGGAGGGGCTCAAGGGAGCAGGGAGCTCACTGCTTAGCACAGTTTTAAACAAATCACCACAAACAGGCTGAAAACAGCTCTGCTAGACAGCCTAGTCCTCATGGTAACTGAGGGTCGGGAAGCCAGCATTCCTCTTGGGGCAACAGCTGGTGAGCTGTCCACATACCAGGATATAAAACAGCTTAATGCTTACACCTGGTCCAGGTCACCTCTGTGGTGGCCTAGAGAGAAGAGAACTGTTCACATCAGAGCTGGACTCTCCTGGCACCACAAAAAGGTGCCAGGTTGGCCCTGAGAGCCCTCAGGTACAGGCTCTGCCCAGGGGGGAGCTGGCAGCCCAGCAGGACCAGTGCTGAAACGAGGGGCTGACTCAGAACCAGAACAGTCATCAGGCAACAGCCAATGACCACATCCTCCCTGGTTCAGCACCACAGGGCCCAGCACAGCGTGAACAGGTTCACACCCTCCTGGCAAGAGCGTGACTTTTGGACCTTTCTAGAGCAGGCAGGGAGCTGTAAGGGAGACAGAGGAGCTGTAAGGGAGACAGAGGAGCTGTAAGGGAGACAGAGGAGCTGTAAGGGAGACAGAGGAGCTGTAAGGGAGACAGAGGAGCTGTAAGGGAGACAGAGGAGCTGTAAGGGAGACAGAAGGCAGAGCCACAGCTGGAGCAGCCACCAGGAAATGATGGACAGGCAGTTTCACTGCTCACCCAGCCAGAAGTGGTGCTGAGAGAGTGCTGAGGGGGTGGCAGGAGAAGGGAGAGGTTTAGTGGGAAAGACCCTGTGAGAAGCTGCAGCACCTCAGGGTGTTGTACAGGGGACTCCTGTTCAGGTCACAGTGAGCAGAGCAGGGAGGACAAGGCAGGAAGGGCACCAGGAGCCAGAGCTGTCCATGCCTCCTGAGTTTCTCTGTTTGAACCATACCTACCTCTCAGGAACTTTTGTTCTTTTGCTTTGCTCTTCCTCTGTACTGGCTTTGCTTTGGTCTTTTTCCTCTTCTCCCAGCTCCTGGGCCTGCAGGTAAAAGCAAACAGGGTGGAGTTTGTGGCTCCTTCACCATTAAAGACCTTACAGGGGGTTCTGCTGAAGGTCCATGGAATCAGCACTGAGCCCAGGGACCACACAGATCCACAGGCTGTTCCAGAATGTTGGATGTGCCAGCCTCCTCTCCTGGGGGTAAGCAAGGGGCTCCAAACATCACAGGAATGCCCTGCAGGAATGCTTCCAGAAGCACAAGAAGCCTGGGAGCTCAGCTGTTTCAGTACAGAAGATGAACTCCCTGCCAGCACTAAGCACTTGGGACACAGGTTTGGCTTTTACCTGAAGGTCATTTCACATTCCCAAGTAACACTAAACTTCCTGAAAAATGCAGGACAAAAATCTCCTACAAGAGAAATGTCACACACAAACTAACGTGGTGGGGCCATAAAACAAACTGATGTATTGGCTGGGACCAGAATCACATCAGGGCTCAGTCCTGCCTCCCATCCTGGTTCTAGGGCAGCTTGTGCTGGGCAGCACACACAGAAATCCAGGGATTTCTGCCTCTAGGACACATCAGGGTGGGTGCTGCCCCCTGAGCATTCAGTTGGCTTATTTATGACACAGGAAATACTGGAAATATGAATAACCAACATTTGAATGTGAAATAGTATCACCTGCTCCTTTCCCCACTGCCAGCTCCCAGATCCCTCTGTCCCCACAGCACAGGGGCAGGGAAAGGACTTCCCTCCTCACCTGCCAGCTCCACAGGAGGCAGCGAGGGCTCCCCCTCCCTGCTGAGAGTTTGGGTCCCCAAAAACACATCCCATTCATAAATTCTTGGTGACCACGGACCCAGCAGGTGAGCCCAGCCCCTCCTGTGTGTGGAGCAGGGCCAAAACAACACAGAATTAAAACAGCAGTAATTTATGCAAATGTTCAGTGGAGCAAACAGCAGAAGGATTCCCTGCAAGTGCTGTCACCTTCCATCACATCAGCCTGGGCAGAGCTCTGCAGCAGCCCCCCAGCCCCAGCCCCCCTCCTGCCCCTGTAACTAATGACTGCAATTCCCGGGAACGAGGAGCTCAGCAAATGTTTCCTCGCTCAAAATGGGCTCTGTCACTGCTGCCTGGGAACGGGAAGGAGCCAGACAAATGGAGAAGGATAACAGTCACAGGGCACCTCTGCTGAGCCCAGGCATGGGCCTTCTGCTGCCCCTCTACCCCACAGGGCAGTCCCTCCCCAGGAATCATGGGCTGCAGGAATCTCTGGACACATTTGGAAGGTGAAGACAGCACTTGCCTGCAGGAAATGAGGGTAGATTTTAAGCCCTGTCTGTGGAATTGTCAGATCCTTGCCCCTCCTGCCCCAGCTGCATCCCCAGAGGACACCTCACACGCTCAAGACACAAAATCAGTTGTGTGAACAACAGGAATGACAGACCCTGGGCCATCTCTTCCCTCTGCACAGCACAGATCCCAAGGGACTCAGCAGGAGCATCTCACATCAGCTCGGATCATGCCTGCATCCCACTCCTCACCCCCGTCCCCCTGGGCACAGCAAGGTGCCAGCACTGAGCACTTCAGCTTTGCCTTTGTCCTGAAGTTTGGGCACTGACCAGGCTCCCCAGGGCAGTGGGCACAACCCCAAGGCTGCCAGAGCTCAGGGAGTGTTTGGACAGCACTCTCAGGCACAGGGTGGGATTGCTGGGCTGTCCTGTTCAGGGCCAGGGGTTGGACTTGGTGTGATCCCTGTGGGTCCCTGCCAACCCAGGATATTCTACACTCCATGATCTGCATCTTGCACTTTCAGTCTCTGGTAGGGGAAGGGTGGAAGGAGCAGCCTTCCCTCTGCCAGCAGGGCAGCCAGGTCTAGCAGGACACATCCCACAGAGCCTCTGCAGCCACCACAGCTCCTGCCAGACACACACCAACCAAACCCCTCCCATTCTGTGCTCGTGGAGCTTCCAGAGGTGTCGTTTTTTAACAACAGAACATTTTGCCAGTACATTCAAAGCAAGGCAGGCTCCTTACACATGGAAGCAGGCACATTCCTACAACCAGAGTCATTCCAGCCGAGCCTCTGTGTACAGACACAAAAGAGCAGCTGCAGTTCTGCAGGGAGCACCATTTCACACCCAGCCCTCCCCAAACAGGGCTGTAATAAACTCCAACGTGGTTGCTCCAGCAAGCATTTGCATGCACAGTGCCTGCACTGCAGGGAGGGAGAGGGGGAACACAGCAGGCATATGTTTTGTTTTCCCTTCACATCTGATTATGCTCATTATTAGGCACAAGAGGACAGGTGTATCCTCCAGACACAACCTCACAAACCGGATTGCTCCTCTCTGCTGGACAGGTGGGGAGTTTGCCACTCAGGGTCTCCTCCAGAGCAGCTGATCACTCACAATCAGCACAAGGCTGAGTAACCCCAGCTGGATCCTGCCCTCCACGGCGCTCCCAGCCAGCCGGGACGGAGCGGGAGAGCTCCAGAGGAACGTGGGGCTCAGGAAGCCAACTTGGCAACGTGCTGGGAAGACAAGGGTAAACCCAAGATGCACAGCAACCTCCAGTCAGAACTGCCCAGCCACTGCTGCATCCCAGGCTAACACAGCACAGGAGCACAGGCATATGCTCACACAGTGCCACAGACTCCCTGAAAGGAGCCCATTTTCCCTCCACATGAAAGCAGGCAAGACAAACCAAATGCTTAAAAATAAGCTTCCCTCTACCAAAATCTGTCAGAGGGAGTTAACCTCCTTTTCTTCCCATTGATTCTATCGTGTTTCTGCTACACAAATCCTTCCTATCTGCTTAAGTGAAAGAAAAGGACGAATATAGCCACAAAAGAAGAAAGTAAAATAGATTCTACTTCCATCTTTCCCCAGGAAAGCCATTTATTGACACTCATTGGGGCAGGGAAAGCACACAGGGGAGCCTGCACGTGTGCACCCCTGAAGCCATCCCCTACTCAAGGTTTATGTTCTTTATGTAGCTCCGTGCACCTCATCTCTGCAGCAAAAACAGTGCCCTGGCAGTGCTGCTCTGACCCCTGACACCTCACTGTTCACCTCTGCAGAGCCTTCACACTGACAGCATCACACTGGTGGTGCATCTCACCCCAGTATTTCACCTGCCTGTTCACAGATCACCCCTGATCACACACACAGAGCTCACCTTGCACACGGGGCTGCCTAAGACAGGAGCCCCTGCATCCAGTACTTCCTCAGGAAGCTGGCTCTGGAAGCCCAACACCTAAAGAAGAAAGCAGAAAAGGATCAGTGCCTGATGAGAACACACAGGGTTTGCCAGAGATCCTGAGACCAAAATCCTGCCATGGCTTGGAATCCCCACTCCCCACCCCACTGACAGCAGCTCAGCAGCAGTTCCCTTCACTGGATCCCTAAGGAAACCCTCCCTGTGGGGTCCAGGGACATCAATGCCACACAGGGAGGATACTGTGGGACCGAGAGCTCTGCCACACTCCCAGTGCACCCTTCCACTTTGGCCACAGCAGGCAGGGGTGACACCTGGTACATCCAAAGGGCACATGTCCTCCCCCAGCCTCTGCTGCTCCCCTTTAGGATATTATTCATTTCCTCTCATTTTTTCCTAAAAGTCAGCTCCCACAGGCTGTTCATCTTCCAAGACAATCCTCCCTCCTGGCAGTCTGTGGGGGTCCTTGCACTTGGCTGCACAGGGCAGTGTGTGCACACACGTGCCCGTGGGCAAGCACTACACAAGGCAGAGCCACTTGCCAACACAGGCTTGTACCAACCCCGATAAATAATGATATTCTCAGCCATTTGCTGGCCATGCTGCCTCTGCTCCCACTGGCAGATGGCAATGGCAGCTTCCTGTGGAGATGAAGAGATGCTGATGGGCATCTCCCCCCATCTCAGGGCTTCTCTCCTGCCTGCCCTCCCACAGGCACCCTCCAGAGCCAGGTCTCCCAGCCACACACACCCCCCTAAGCAAAAGCTGCCGAGTCCCTTAAAGCACAGTTTTTACCCCGCTTATTATTTTCCTTTTTGCAATTATCTGAGCACAGTCCCACCTCTGTGTGACCTACTTTTCCAGGGATTCTGCCTCACCCAGAGCCCCAATCTGCGAGGGGCAGGGTGACACTGCTGGCCTGTGCCACAGCTGTGAGGGCACTGCAAGAGGCAGGCACAGCACTCCCTGGCTGCACCATCCCAGAGGAACCTGAAGCCCCACACCCAAGGGACAAGGAGTTTTTGGTGACTCACCACAGGCTGAGCCAGCTCCCTGTTGGAGCTGTTGGAGACATGCAGGTCCTCCCCACTGATCTCCGACGCCTTTGAAAGCTGAGAGGAGAATGCACGTTACAGCCTGTACATGTCTTACCCCTGCAGCTTCACCTGGGCATTCCCAACAGGACAACTGGCACTGGGAACACAAATCTGTCCCCTCTGTAACACGGGAAACACGAGGTGACTGAACCAGACACTAAGGGTGTGATCCACAAGACAAGCACAAAACACCACAGGTAGGGGCAGGAGATGGGACTGGGGAGGGCAGAGAAGTGCTCTTCAAACACCCCTGATAAAAGGCACTTGCTTCCCTCTTCATCTGCAAGGATGTCTGCGGCTCTAAGAGCTCCCAGCCCACCACCAGAACAGTACCAGGGTCTCTTAAAAGCACTTTAAAAGCTCATCTTGCTGTGCCTAAGTGCAGTGAGGGCTGCTACGTTCCCACCATCATGAAGCCACTGTTCAATGGGAACACCCCGTGGCCCTGTTGACTTCAGCAGGACAACTCAGGTGCAGAAGCACCCAGGGAAGGGTTTGGAAAAGCAGTGCTTTCAGCTCTAAGCTCTTCAGGACAGAGCATGTTTTCCAGGCTCGGCTTTGTGGTTTATCATTTCTTACAGACATCACGCATCAATGAACTAGAGAAATCATCAAAATCAGCAGGAAGGCAGCCAGATTGGAAAGAGATCATTCATCAGAGTCCATACTCTAACTCAGATCCTATTCTGGAGCATGACCACGAGCAGACAGTGCCTGTCTGGCAGCCCAGCTGCGGGGCCAGGCCACTGTGACACTCGGTGCCTCCTGTCAGGCTGCAAACCCAACCCCCCCGGGTCTGCAGCGGCTGTGGCCAGTTCTCCTCCCAGAGTGGGCAGGCTGGGAGGTTCTGTGCTCAGAGGAGAGCTCCAGAGCCAGCCCCAGAGCTCCTTCCTTCCCCGCTCCGACCTCGCGGCTCCCGGCGCGGATCTCGCGGCTGGCACTCACTTCACACCCTGCCCCAGCGCTGCACAAGCTGAGAGGAACAACAGAAGGAGGGAGACAAAGCAGCACGGACAGCTGGGCTCGGCGTGAGCTCCAGCCTCAAACCTGCTCGCTCAGGACAGACGGCAGCGCTGGAAGCTGAGACTGTTTCTCCTCCAAGACTCAAAACACGCCTGGCAGCTGAAGGTTTTGCCTGTCAGTGGCTTTGGACAGCATTTGGTGCGTGCAGGAGAGAATGACTGCCTAGCTCGATCCTGGAACGCCAGTCTGGAAATTCAGAGCACTTTGTGCCCCCCCAGGAACACCCTGCTGACCAGGAAAGCACTTGCACTGGCTCCACAGAAAACGAGGCAGTGCCCCAAGGGCTTTCCTGAGTCAGGGCCTGAGGAGACGACAGGAAGAGCCAACACCAACCCCAAACCATGCAGGCAGGTCTCTTACTTCACCAGCATCCAGCCTGCTCTCTGGTTTTGGATCAGCTGCTGCTTCTTCCCTCACTTCATCCACCATCTTTTCTCCACAGGACACGGTGTCAGCAGTGGCAGCCAGGCTCCCCAGCTCATCTGCCTCAGCATCTTCCACAGCTGCAGGAGCAGCTCCAGGCTGTCCAGGACTGCTGGGCACATCCATCCTTGCTGTGCTCCTTTCCCCCACAGACTGGGGCAGCTCCTCAGCTGCAGGGATGTCACCTTCCACCTCAACATCATCTTTGTCCAGTACCTCATCCCCAGCAAGTTCCCCACCAGAGCCCTCCTTGTTCTGGCCAGACAGGCTGCTGTCAGCATCTCCAGGAAGGATCTGAACTGGAGATGGAGGGCACGCAGCATCAGAATCCAAGGAAGACTCTTGCACTTCTTCAGCATGTCTTGATTTTAAAGATTCCTTCTAGGCAGCAAGTCAAACACAATTATAGCCACAACATTCTCTCTGGGGGGATGCAGGGGTCAGGAATAGCACAGGCTCTCCTACAGCAAGCAGCAAAAAAAAAATAAATCACAAAGCTTTGGGTGACTTTGAGACCTGTTTGACTGCTTTTCACACAGTCCCATTCCAAAACAAGGGACCTCACTGAGATAATCTCATTCATTTCTTGGGCTCTCACTTGGGTTTTTTCATCTGTTGGTTTTTTCATTCACAGGGTCTCAGTGGACAAGAGTGGGCAGCACCCCATGTGCTCCACAGCAGACCCATTTATGCTTCCACATGAGATCTGTTCAGTAAGAGATGGGAATGTGTTAGAGACCATCACCGGTCATTCTACTTCTGTCTCATGTTTTAAGCAGAGAACAGTAGGCAGGATCATCATCCCACCTTCCAGCAGTACAGACTTGAAGGTGGGCACTGACTGAAGCTCAGAACAAGCCTGTGACTAACACAGGAGGCTGAGAGATGGCAGAACCCACCAGTCTGGGGAAAAAAGCAACCCCAAATTAAAGCCTAGTCACCCAAAGGCTCCACTGCCTCTCCCAGCAGTGGGGACGCCACAACCCCCACTGTGGAGAGCGGAATAGCCAGGAGGGAGCAGGAGAAGGTTCCCTCATCAGCATGCAAACAGCCCTGCTCGCAGGTCCCACTTCCTCACTGTTTTATTAATGCCATGGTGTCTCATCAAACGTCCCCTCACCCCGCGCGCGGCACGTCCCGGACACCCAGCGCACATTTAACGGGGTATTTTTATCCCAGTGCTGCTGGAACGCAGGCAGCTCCAGGCCCGGAGCTGGGGCACGCTCCCTGGTGTGCCATTTGTCTGTGAGACCTTCTCCTTGGGGCCAGGGGAGCCATCCATCACGGCTGGAGAGGCCAGGGAAATCCAATCCCTTCCCGAAAACCCTGCAGTTCTGAGCCTCACCTGTAACTCCCTGTGCAGAGCAGTGCCTGGCTGGCAGAGGTCCCCAGAGTCACCACCTGGGAAGGCCTCGGTGACACCAGAACCCAGAGAAAGGTGTGCAAGGGCCATTTCTTTAGGGCTGCTCCAGTGGAGGAGTTCTCATGGTACTTCCTTTTATCTGGGGATTAGGGTGGCTGGAAAGGTAGGCTCCTCTTGGACAGACTTGCTTTAGAGTTCTCCTGAGGACACCCCACCAGGAGACCTGACAGCATCCAGGATATCCCACATGAGACCAAGCTGGATTTTGATGCTTGAAAAGTGCACAGGCACAACAGAACAGAGCAGTGTAGCACTAATACTGTGCACACAACAGGGTTTCTCTCCAGGCAAGTTCACTTCAGTTACTAAAATATCCCAGAATAATTTCTTTAGCTGGCAGAATCCTATTTTAAGAGCAGTTATAGACAAAAGCTTTTGTTAATGTTACACCTTGATGATCACAAATGCAACTCTCCAGAAGAGGGAACTGTGCCAGCCAGAGACATAGGTGGAAGAAGAGGAGGGAGGTTTTCCTCCTGCAACAGACTATGGATTTTCTATGGATTTCAGAGCTGGGACAAGTCAGTTGGGTCATAATTGGCTTTCACTGATCTTTTCACAAGCTGTAACATGTTTTATGTGCACTGAGTGGCACTAAATGATGGGAAATTCCTGTCTGTCAAACCATTACTCCCAGTGATTGCCATAAGTCTGGAGAAAAGCACATTGATACCAACAGGACCAGGTTTGGGAAAGATAAGTGATCCAGAAGTGAACAATCAGGATAAACAGCACCCACCAAAACTCAGTCCAACTCAACTTAGAAAGAAGGATGACCTGCCACCCTTGCACTTTACCATGCTGAACGTGAGAGGACAACAAATGTCACATTTTTTCTACCTTTAAAAGGAAAAATTGGGAAACAAATCTCATACTGCATGGAGAATAACTTTGAAGGGTGATGTGTTCCCTTCCTGCTCCCTGATTCCAGGCTGTTCTCAGGCACAGAGAGGGGGTTAGGAATGCCACAACTCATATCTGGGCAGTGTTTGCCCTTGGATTTTACGTTTACACCTCTCTCCATGCACATAACACTTTAACCAGCAAAAGAAACAAGACAAGCAGCCACCAGATGCAACCACAACACTAGAAGCTACCTACTGCATGCAAAAGCTCAGTGACACTGTGCAAGCAGGAGGGAGATGCCAGAGCCACCATCACCTCTGCCAGGCTGCCAGCATCCTCCACAGGACTCCCGGGGTGCTGGGGAGCAGCTCCAGGGGGATCAGCACCATCAGCCAACGGGCTGCTGGGGTTCTCCTGCTCTGCCTCGCTGTTCTCCTGAAGGGGGGGGTGACACAGCCACTTGCAGAAGTGCCCAAGCCACCTTTCCAAGCTGGGAGAGTCACACACTGTGACACTCTTCCCAGCTCCAGACTCCCTGTGAGCTGTGTCTCCACACTCCCCCAGCACAGGGGACAGCAAGGCTACACACCCAGCAGCCATTCCTCCCCCCCCACCAGTCAGCCCTGTGCTGGTATCCCAGGGATGTGTTTCCTGGGAAGCAGCAGCACTGCTTCCTGCACTACATCCCTGCGGGAACACACCAGCTCTACTGCTCCATGTTCATGTGCAGAGGCAGCTCCCTTTCACCCTCCAGCTAGTAAAGAAGTCAGGAATGGTAATTTCCCAACACAAAGGACTCCCTTGATTCCCAGCATTTACCCAGAGACTGATGCCAAGGTGCCAGCACTGCCACAGGGGATGTTTCTGCTGCCACGGGACTCTCCCCAGGTACCCAAAGGTGCTGCCAGACCTATTTCTCCTCTTGCCCCTTCCAGCATTATCCCCAAGCCCTTTTGTATCTTAGGGAAGAGTCTCCCATGCCTGCAGGGAGGACTCAGGGTGCCAGAAGGCAGGAAAGCAGGTCCAAGGGAGAGCTGACCCCACAGGCAGCTGAGCACACTGAGCTCTGGGAGAGACCCTCTTTCCAAGGGGACATTCAGACTACACCTCACACCCCAAGTTCTCCAGCATCTGACCTGGGTTTCATTTTAAGTGCCTTTGCCCCAGTTAACCCATTCCTTGCTCCAGAAACACCCACTGAGGGGGGAACATCCACCTCTCCTCCCTCTCTTCCCAGACACTCCGATGCTGCCTCCACTCACCCAACATCCCATCTCTGCAAGTCACTTAAACCACATATTTCCTTTGAATACAGACACTCAACCCTGACCACGGGCTACACGAAGTCAGTTTTTTCATTAATTCACCCACTGCTGCTTAGACTTCCCCCTGTAGGACTTGCTACACAAACCCTTGGCTCTGTTTTGTGAGGAAGCTGGAGGATGGCTCAGGAACAGTCTGAGCTCCCAGGAATGCTTTTCTACTGCCATCTCATGGAACTACAAAAGAATTCTATTTTCCAGTGGGGCACTGCTACCTTATCAGGACTAGGACATCACCCATCTGGGTTAACAGCCTGGCTGTTGGGCAGCAATTGCCATTCCATAATAGATTCCTGAAGCCCCATCCCCAGGGCACTGACATGCCAAGACAGCTCTTTGTTCCTGCACACATTAACATTTCAGTGAGGAACTGGGCCCCCACAGGCTGCTTGTTGTCTGGAGATGAGAGAGTCAGGGCTCCCTTTGTCACATCCACTTTAGCATAAGCCTTCACAGATCCTGCCCAGCACCTTGAATGGGTTCTCCAGCAAAGTACTTTACAGCTTAATTTTAGTGTGCTGTGAAAAGGATAAGGCAAATACTCTAAAACACTTTAAAAGAAATTAATTTGCCTTTCAGATACTGGAACAGGATTTTCAAAGTGGTGAGAAAGGATTAATGTCAGCACAAACAGTCGGGCCAAATCAGCAGAGCTGCTTACAACGCACTTCCCATTGTGCCCTTGTCATCTTAAGCCTGATCCCGGCTAAGGCAGAGCACAGGGAAAGCACAGTGTCTGCACAAGGCCCTGGGTGCACTGAATGCTCAGTGTCTCAGCCATGGGATTTATCCCCAGTGCAAGAAGAAAGAAAACAGGTTTTGTGTCGCCACAGAAAAGTGGCCACGTGCAGCCCACATTAAGGTCCTTGTGGGACCGAGGGACAGTGCAAGAGCATTCCCAGAGGACATTCCCTTCTCCTTTCCCCAGTGCCACCATTGCAACTTCAGCTGAAAATGAGCCTTCTCCCTCCACTCACTGCCAAAAAACACATGGAAGCCAAGTGTGCCTCTTCCTCCTCGAGCCTTCCTCCCACAGCAAGTGCAGTGGCACCTCTGACCCGAGACCCTCTTCCTGCTGTTCCCTGCAAGAGCAGGTCTCCACCTTGCCTGGGTCACCTACATGGCTTTACTTTTCTCTCCTTTGGAGTGAAACAAAGTGCAAAGATGTCTCCTCAACTCCCAGCTACCAAACCACAACCATCCTCCTCCAAACACAAAACCTGCCTTCAGCACCCACCCCACTGCTCCCTGTGGGCCACCTCTGGATTCTCACACCCCCCCAGCCCCGAGGCTGTGCCTTCCTGTCCTTCAGCCTGTTCCAGGTCGTTCCTAAGTGACACAAGAATCTTGTCCCTCTGGCACCATTCCTGCACCCTCGTTGCCTGGGTGCTGGCAGTGCCTCAGCTCCTCTCCCAGCAGGGCAGGTTCACCTGCCCATCCCATCACCCCTGCTCTTACCTCAAAGTCAAAGCTGCCTCCCAGGGCGTCCACATCCAAGTACAGGTTTTTTAGCAGTCCTGATGTCCCACGGAAACTCTAAAAGCGTTAAAAGAAGGAGATGGTCGAAACTGAGTCCTGCCCTCTGCGATCCCAGGGGAAGAACTGAGGCTTCCTCAGCAGTGAAACAAGGCAGCAGAGCCATGGCAATACACCTACAGCCAGCTCATTTTGGAATTGCACCATGGTAGGTGTTGATTTGGGGGGATTACAATGTGAAAACAGGTTTTAGATGTTTTCTGGCCACCGAACAGCACAGGGAAAATGCAGCACAAATCAAAGCCAAGAGGAAAATGGAACAGCCACAGTCAAGCAGCCATTACCAGGGGAGCATCATGAGGCTTCGTGCACTCTGCTTACTGTCACACACACCGAGAGCCAAGGCACACAAACTACCTCATTTTCACTGTCGTCCTCCTCGTTCCTCCATTTATCCAGAGCCGCCGTGTCCAAGGAAATCTTCTCGTCGTCACAGAGCAAGCCCAGCAGGTTCCTGGTGTGCCCAGTGGGCTTACAGATCTCTGCAAGCTGTGCAGGCCAGCAGAAAGGGAAGAGAGAGGACAGATGACAGGAAAGGGAAGATGGAAACCCACTGAGACCCTGGGCAGCTGCTGGAATCTGGGCAGGAGCTCAGGACTTCACTGCCACCCTCGTGCTGCCAGAGCCATGTCCAGCTGGGAGAGATGTTCCTAATGAGGCCAAAGAGGCTCCTGTCCTAGAGGGGCACATCTGAAACCCTCCTGTGCCTCTGAACACTGATTCAGGCAAGACCACAATAAAATATTTGATATCACCAGTGACAAGACTTAATTCAGCGAGAAAACCTTTAGTGAAGGTGTTGATTTGTATGTTTCCCACATATATTGCTTCACTTACCATTAAAAGATCAATTTCCCACCACTTAACAGGTTTGTTTATTTGTAAAGGTGATTATTTGTGTGTTTTGCACACATTTTGCTTTGCTTTCCTTTAAAAGATCAATTTCTTACCACTTAACAGGTTTGTTTATTTGTAAAGGTGATTATTTGTGTGTTTTGCACACATTTTGCTTTGCTTTCCTTTAAAAGATCAATTTCTTACCACTTAACAGGTTTGTTTCATTGACTCAAAGGTCAGTTTCTATAAATAATCATTTGACATGACTGTAAGTCTTACATTTATCAGGAAAACTGTTCTTTTAAATTTTTTATTCTCAAATAGATGAGTGAAAGTATTGTTTATTAGACTGTATTATCTGTATTGTTCACCACGCTTCACTTGCCCACCAAAGTTCTGCTAAAACAAACTGAATAGATTTTGTTTCCCCCCACAGTAATTGAAACAATTCCTTCTTTAAATCTGCTAAACATAGCAGAAGAAAGCTCAGCACTAATTTAGCACTGGGCTCCCTAGAAATAGAAGAAAAGAAATACTGCTGTCTGCTAAAAAGCTGCCTTTCAAAGCCAGCAGAAGATCACAAATACTGCCATTTAAGCTTCTAAGTGTCCCCACCCCGTGAGCCTCTGCAGTGTGCCTTCCAGGGAAGAGGGAGCCTCACCTGAGTTCCTTCCCTGGCCATCAGGTCGGAGTCCACCACGCTGCCCACGCTCGGGGAGCCACGGAGGACGAGGGGCTGAGACGGAGCGAGGCCACGGAGAGGAGAGAGGGGCCCCAGGGGCAGCTGGATGGGGGCCAGGTGGGGGCCCAGGGGCTGGAATACAGAGAGGGGACTCGCTGACAGGAGAGCAAAGGTGAGCAGCTCCCTTTGGAAAGGGAGGAGGGGCTCCCCTGTGCAAGCCCAGCTGAAAACCTGCCTGGGGCCCCACAGCCACCAGCACACGGGACAGGGGAGGAAACACACTTTGATTTATTCGAATATTTTGCCTTCCAAAAGACCCATCTGAATGGGACCAGAATGCTCCTTTCTTTCAGAGGGCAGCAGGAGCCCTGGGAGCCATCCCACATCCTCACCTCTGAGCTCACACCCCAAGTTATCATCACCCAGAAATGTGACCATCCTGTTGGACAGCGTGGAATTCCCCATCCCAGGAGTCTCACCCAGCACAGGTTAAACCAGAAGCACATGTATGCCAGGGTTTTACTTGTGGCACTCCAGGGTTTTCCCTGTGGCACAGCACTACAACCAAGGGCTGGTGCTTCAGCAGAGCAGGTGTGTTTTCAGAAACCACAGTCCCTGTGCCTACACAGGATTCCAGACTGAAATCAGAGTTAATTCACTGATGGATGGGGACAGGGGGATGTCATCACCACAGCAATGGTAACAGAATAAATCACACTCTGGGCTTAAACTAATTATTTTCTACAGATGGCCACTAACCACACGTACAGAACAGAGAATGTTCACTGTCCTTCAGCAGAGACAAATGTGCTTCCATCAGGCTAATTAAAACTTTTGGGATAATCTACAGTTTATCTGTTATTTATAGTTCTTATCAGCTGCCTGAGAACTACCACACTGGTAATGAGAAACCTGAACTGGTAACTCAGTGGAGCCACAGCTGGGCACCAGCAGAGCACAGCAATCCATTAATGCTACACACAGTGACCTTTCAGTTCATTTTTGTCTTCAGAACAAGAGATTGGGTAAGTTCTTATTAAATTGAGGCCATTACTTATGGACAAAGACAAAACAACCTGGAATGTCCTCCCCAGGTAAAGGCAGGACCTGTGGTAGGCAACAGAGGGAAAAGTTTGGGCAAAACTGAGCAAAATGGTTGAGCTATTCCCAGAGGAAGGAGAAAATTACAATTACAGATGGGTTCCATCACACCTGTAAGTCACTTCAGTGTCCTAAGACACAGGTACAGCCACCCAACTGTGCTCAGACCTGCAAAGCCACGGGCCAGTAACTACTGGGAATGCTCCTCC
The DNA here is from genome assembly GCF_001715985.3 of Manacus vitellinus. Taxonomy (NCBI): domain Eukaryota; kingdom Metazoa; phylum Chordata; class Aves; order Passeriformes; family Pipridae; genus Manacus; species Manacus vitellinus. The sequence continues at coordinate 6,254,877 of NW_021940545.1, forward strand.
TCCCGTGTGGAAGAGGCAGCTCAAACTTTCTCCCATTTTTCTTCCATTTAAGAGGGAATAGAGTCCATTTCTCAAGGTGCTGGCCACGGGTGAAGGAGAGCTGACTGCAACTTGTGGTGTCTTATATCACCTTAACCAACTCACCCTGGGATTCAGCAATCAAAACTAAGCTGCAAAGAGCTGAATAAGCCATTCCCCCTCAGTTTAGACTGCAGGACCTCCAGGGAAAAGACCAACTTCACAGTGTGCTTACTACAAAGAGCCTTATAGCCCAAATTAAAGGTGATTTTGAATTCACTTGATTTACTGCCCATCACCTGGGTTTGAGTTCAGAAAGCCCTTTGTGTCCCCTCTGCCCAGCCCTCCCCAGAAGCACCACAAGCAGAGTCTACTCACAGGGGTTTGCTTCAGCGACTGCTTCTCCTTCTTGTCCTTCTTCTCTTTCTTTTCTTTCTTCTGCTTCTTCTCTTTCTTCTCCTTCCTCAGGCTGCCCTGTGCCAGCAGCTTCTCCCTCTCCCGGACCACCAGCTCCCTGTACTGCTCATCACAGGGGTGCTCCCACATGGACTGGCCCGTTGCAAAGTTGAAGTAATACACATCACCAGTGGTGTCTTGGCTGCACGGCAAAAACCAGCGGGAAAAGATGGAAGGGCACATAAAAACACAGCTGCACAGGCCAGAACATCTCCTTGCTGGGTGGCCTGACCACCTGGAGCTCAGGGAAGAGGAGCATGAAGCCTCCAAGAGGCCAAGAATACATCAGTGTGGGGAAGCAGCCCCTCCTAGGATGCTCATGACCTTATCAAGCTTCCCCAACAGTTTTCTCCCCCTTCTTCTGCCACCCCAAAAAGCCCTGAGCTCCCTCAGCCACAGGAAGTAAAATACTGTGGTAAAATATCCCTCCTCCTCACCACCAGAATGCCAGGGCAGCACACAGAGGGGAAGGACAGGAAAGACCAGGAATCATAGACTGGTTTGGGTTGGAAAGGACCTTAAACATCCTCCCTCCTGCCATGGGCAGGGACACCCTCCACTACACCAGGTTGCTCAGACCTCCATCAAACCTGGCCTTGGACACTTCCAGGGATGGGGCAGCCACAGCTGCTTCCCTGTGCCAGGGCCTCCCCACCCTCACAGGGAAGAATTTTTCCCTGATATCCAACCTAAACCTCCTCTCTGTCAGTTTGAAGCCATTCCCCCTTGTCCTGTGACTGGGAACCACCCAGGACAGCTGCAGCCAGAGTCTCACCAGGGCTTCCAGTCAGGGGGTAACGGGGCCACCAGGCACTCCCTGGCCAGCCACAGCAGCTCTGACTCCTTCTCGGGGTCAATCCCGATTATCGGTGCAAAGTTCCGGATTTCTAGGAAAACACGAGAGGACTCTGTGAAGACAGTCTACACCAGCCACCACACAGTACAGCCACCCTCCCAGCTATAGCAGGGAGCACACTGGAAAATCCAAACCAAAGCTGCTCAAAGCCACCAGCACGGTCCTGTGTGTCCATAGCAAACAAAGAGCTCATTTTTCAGCCCTCTCTTCTGCAAAATTCCACATATTTTACCCTCTCCACCCACACCCTCCCCAGTTCCCACTCTCTGAATACACCTAGAAGTGACCTGTGTGCCTGAATCCCTTCTCCCAGCTCCCAGGAGGACAGGCAGCACTCACCTTGCTCATCAGGAACGTAGGAATCGTTGTAATCTTCTTCCAGAATGAGCTGGGTCCCGATGCGCACGGCCCCTGCCACGAGTCCCCTCTCCATGGCTCCCACACCTGGGGGCGAGAAGGAAGCAACACAAAGTCACGACTGCCCTCAGAAGCAAAGGTTCCCTGTCCCCCAGCACATGGCAGAGCCCTTCCACCTGCAGCACACGCAGCAAAACCAAACCAAAGAGCTTCCACACACACTTCCAGGGGCTGTGGAAACAAGGAGCAGGGCTGAAGCAGCACAAAGTTATAATCAGATCCCCCAGGCCTCCGAGTTTCTACAGAGGAGATGAACATTTGCTTCAGGCACTTTTTAACCAGGCAAAAAAAAAATAAGCTGAAAGGAGAAAGGGAAGGAAGAGAAAGCAAGCAGCTTTCCCAGAGCTCAGCTTTGAGAGAAGTCTCAGGGCTGGATCAGCACTGCCCAGGGACAAGGCAGCTTCTCCCTACTTACCTTCACCTCTCCCACCTCCTCAGAGAACACTCCAGAAGCTGTAAAAGGGTCGTAATTTAACACATCCCACCTGTAGCCCATTGCTTCGTTATTTAACTCGTAGACCACAGCACAGCTGGGCCCTTGCAACCCATCCAGCACAGGTTTAGGCACTTGGACTTTAATTGCCTCACCCCAAACGTCCCCAGCTGTGGCTCTGCATGGCCACCTTTGGCCAGCACGAGCCTCCCACCACTGTGTGTGGGGCCAGATGCCAGTGCCAGCACAGAGGGGACTGTGACCTGCTGCTCAAATACAAGGTCAAACCTTTCAGCCTAAAAACCCCCAAGTTCTCAATGCACAAAGCATTCCTCTGCTATACTCACGAGACCCAGGGGGTTGCAGTACCAGCCAGGGGTCTGGGCAGCATTAACACCCCAGTGATGACTGCCCAGAGCAGGATCACCACCCACTGCCTGTAACCAGCCGTCGCTGCCCTCTTCACCTCCCTCTGTCCTCAGCCCACTCCGTATTTATAACTCTTATGTAAAACAAGTCTCAGAAGCAGCAACTAATCCTGGCAGTTTCCAGGCAAAGATATCCTCGGGACACGCCTGAAGCAAAACAGCATCACGGGGCTCACACACCCACCCCCCACCCTGCAAACGTCCCCAGTTAGAGCATTTGGATGTGAGCAACTCACTCAGGGCCCTCCGTTCGCGTTTTCCTGTCCCAGCTCTAACTCAGCCCCATTTTCCATCCCCGGAATTAGCGCTGGATGGCTCACTCTTCTCTTGGAGACGCTGCCTCGGCGCACCCGGGGAGAACTTCCTGCCGCCTTTCAGTGCCTGACGGGCACCTATAATAGATGGGGACAAGGGAGAACAGTTTTAAACTAAAAGAGGAGGGATTTAAATGAGATATTAGGAGGAATTCTCCCCTGTGAGACTAGCGAAGCCCGGGCACAGGTTGCCCAGAGAAGCTGTGGCTGCCCCATCCCTAGAAGTGCCCAAGGCCAGGTTGGACGGGGCTTGGAGCAACCTGGGATAGCGGAAAGTGCCCATAACCACGGCAGGGGGTGAAACTGGATGAGCGGATCCCTGCCAAGCCACAAAACCGTTCCCTGCTTCTATGCAAAGCGAAATTCAAAGCTAGTGTAGCCCGTGCAGCCTGGAGCCACGGGAGACGCGCAGCTGGCGAGGAGGAGAAACAGCTTTGACTAATAAAGCATAAAATAAAAGCAAAGAGAAAGCCCTTTCCACCCAAGTCACGACGGCGCACACGCGACCGCCGGGAGCCGGCAGACCCCACGTGCGGCGGGAGGGTAGGACCGCTCCCGCAGCCGTCCCTTCCGAGGGAAGCCTCCCGGGGCCGGGACCGCCCTGGGTCCGGTAGCCCCGTCCCGCTCACGCGTAGCCCCGGACCCGCCTCCGGGGCCGCCGCCTGTTGCCGGAGCGCGGGGAGCAGCCGCGGCCGCTTGAACTGGGCCCCGCCCCCGGCGCCCGGCGCCATTGGCCGCTGGGGGGATGCTCGGCCACCGAATTGGCCGCGGGGAGGAGGGACGCATGACGTCACCGAGGCTTGGGCCGCCGGAAGGGCAAGCGTTGCGGTTTGCCCAGTGGCGACGCGTGGGTACCGCCCGCGGCGCATCCGCGCCGGGAACCGGGAACCGGGACACGGGACCGGAGGGAGCGGGACGGCACGGGGAGAGGGGCCGGGAGAGGACGGCGGCCGGCTGGGGAGGCCAGGGCGGGTCTCCCGCGGCATGCGCTTCCGCCGGCGGGGGGCTTTCCGGGGGCGGGTTGCCGCGCCGCCATGCCCGCCCGCCGCCGCGCCGCCCGCCGCCCCGGCGCGGCCGCCCCGCCGACGCGGGGCGCTGCGGGCCCGCTGACCCGCGTCCCCCCGAGGGGCTCCCCCGCGGCAATGGCGCCCCGGCCTGGCCCTGGCTGCTGCCTGCTGCTGTGGCTGGGGCCGTGCGCGCCGCTCCCGGCCCCCGCCGCGCATGCCGGCCTTGCCGCTGCGGGGCGGAGCGGGCCCGCCGTCGGGCTGCCGGCAGCGCCGGCGCCGCTGGACGCCCGAGCCCCGAGGCGCGCCGCAGCTTCGTGGAGATGATCGAACTCTGCGGGGCAAGTCCGGGCAGGGGTACTACGTGGAGATGACGGTGGGCAGCCCCCCGCAGAAGGTGAGGTGGGAGGGGATGGATCCCCCGCATCTCTCGCATCCCCCGCATCTCCCGCATCCCTCTGCATTCCCCGCGCCCCGGGGGGCTGCGAGTCCCCCTCCGGGGTCGCAGAGCGGAGGCTCTGCGGGTGCCACCATGGCTGCGCGGCTCTCGCTGCACAGCCCGCGCTTCCCGTCGCTCCTCATCGCTCGGGTGATGCTTTTCCTGCTGCCTTTTGGTGAACACTGGCCGCAGGCGCCCGCCGAAGGTCACCCCAGCTCTCCCGGGCTGCCCGGGCACTCCGGGGAGAGGCAGCGGGTGCTGCGTGTGCTTCTGCGTGCGGGGCTGCATCCCTCCATCCATCCCTTCCCCCTTCCATCCCTCCCTCCCTTCTTCCATCCATCCCCTCTCCCGAGCCAAAGCTTGCTGCCACTCCGGCAGTCGCCGTGTGTGGGCAGCGAGGGATGTGGGGTGCACAGCCCCGCGCCCGCCTGGAGCGGGCACAAGCCAGTGCGCGAAAGAAGCCACGGCCAAGCCGTGCTTGGCACGTTCCTCCCGGCGCAGCGCCTGGCGCAGCTGCTGCCCGGGTCCGTGTGCCGCTCCCGACCCGGGCAAATTCTCCAGAAATCCTCCGGAGCTTTGTTTTCCCGGGGATCTCGTGCACAGGAGTCTGCAGATCTCTGTCACTGCACAGGAGTCGGGGCAGCATGGAGAGGCAAAGGGTAGGAAAATGGGGTGGTCTGGCTGGAAAGGGAGCTGGTGCATCACCAGCTTCTGCTCCTTCTCCATCTTTCTGTCAGCATCCCTCACGTCCTGGAGCTGCGCTGCCCAGCTCACGTTGTGGCACCGTGTGCCTTCGTGCTGGGGACAGGATGGGTGCTGATGGGCAGGTCACACAGCACGGGGAGAGCAGCTCCTCCCTGCTTTTATGGGTGACATCGTGGAGGCTCCTGCTGCCAAATCCCTTTGTGCCCCTACTGATCCCCACTGGTACCAGCAGCTAGTCAGGCTCAGGGAGCAGGCCAGCCCAGCACTCGAGGCTCTGCACTCCTCCCAGCACGGGGCCACGTTCCCTTGTGCCTGCCACCGCCACTTTTTGGGTGCTGCCAAAACACCCAGTGCCCACACAGGCTCTGAAATAAAGACTGGCTTTTCCCCACGAGCTGGCTGTGCCCTGTGTGTGTGGTGGGGGAGAGCCATGTGAGCGAGACGTGAGCCGTGGACAGGAGAATAATGTCACCACCACGAAAATCGGATCTCTGGGAGCGGTGTCGTGTTGTCCCTGTGTGCCTGGGATTTATTCTCTGCTCTGGCAGGGTGCATTTAGGGGGAAAAAAAGGGAGGAGATTATTTCTGAAATCTAGTTTTAAATGTGATTTCATCATCTCCTGCCTGCCACGTGTCGCAGCTGCCAGATAATTTCCGTGCTAACCACCTGTTCCCAGGCACTCGTGCATTCCGGAGCCAGTCGCCCTTTTGGGCAGCATCTTCCAGCCTTGGATTGCTTCCAAATGTGTGTGTGTGTGTGTGTGTGCTGGAGCAAAATCCCTCCAGGCGTTGCAACGGAATTAAAAGATTCATATGAAAGAGTTTGGCTGTGCCTTCGCAGGAAATCAGGGGCATATTTGTCCCGAGGGGTGCGTGCATCCTTCCCAAAGGGTCACATACAGCAGGGAGATGGTGATCCATCTCCTCAGCTTTCCTTTCACCTTCCTGGTGCTGACAGGGGAGTTTCTGTATCCTCTTGTGCTTTAATTTTGGTTCTGAGCTGTGCTGCACTGCCAAGTCACCGTCAGCAGCCGATTGCTCACACACTCTGTGTGCCCAAGCATGTTGGTTTCCCTGGCTCCCCAGGACGGGCTGATTCATAAACACAGAGGGAAGAGGGGTGAGACAAGCATGGAGAGCTGGTGTTTTGGGACAGATGGCACAGGCTTAGTCCCCAGGAGCGGCACTGAGCACTAGGACACGCGTGGCACAGAGCCAGTGCTGCTGCTGAGGTGCCCTGGAGGGGCTGTCACTTCCAGGGACAGGTTTCAGACAGCATCCCTGTCACACATGTCCTGGCCTCACCAGTTCACGTGCTGTGTCCTGGCCCGAATGGATGGCTGGGCTGAGTCTCAAGGATCTGGGTCCTCTCCACGTGGGTCCTGTGCGTGACCCTGTCAGCAGGATGGAGCCTGCGAGAGCAAAACCCCCTCCTCGCTTCCTTCTCTCCCTGTAGCATCAGCTCAGCAGGTCTTTCTCCAGGGAAACATGTCTCCTCTGGGTGCCCTAGGGATGAGAGATGAGCTCTGTGGAGTGGGTGGCCCCTGGTGACCCACCCACAGAACTGGGAACAGCCCTGGGAGCAGCGCAGGTGCCGGTTGCCAGGGGAAGGTCGGGCTGTGCAGCAGGTGCTGAGCTGGCACTCACCCAGGGTGGATATTGGAGGTGCAAATGTGCTGCTCTGATCTTTACCCATGGCAGGAAGCTGGCCAGCAGAGGCCGTCCCCCAGTGCAAGGCAGCAGGGCTGGGGCACAGGGCACCCAGGACATGGCAGCCCTTGTCAGGTGGCCGTGGAGAACACTCAGCAGCTGCAGCCCAGCACTCCTGCGATTAGCACAAGCGCATTAACCTCCTTCTCTGCCCTCTGACTCCACAGATTAAGGGCCCAAGCCCTGGCAGTGCTGGCTGGGGTGGTGCTGTGAAGCAGCCCCCGGGGCTGGGGTCAGGGCTCACCCCAGGCACTGCTGCCCTGCAGGGCTTGGAGCCCCATTCCCACCCCAGCAATCCCGCTCCAGCAATCCCACTCCAGCAATCCTGCCCTGGCAATTCCACCCTGGCAGTCCCACCCTGCTCCCCGCAGGGGCCACAGGCAGGGGTCAGCTGGGGGCAGGATCCAGCTGGCCTGCTCCCAGCCCTGCCGGTGGGATGTTTGCCAAACCTGGTAATCCCGCACAGGCAGGAATGAATCGGGAGCAGGGCTCGGCATATGGGTGGTGATTAGCGGGCGCAGCAATCCTTCCCACCAGCTCTGCCAGCAAATCAGCTTTCCTGGCAAGGGGAGCCTATGCATCCTGTCTTGCTGCTGCTCTTCAGACCCATGACACCTGCCAGGTGCTTCCCAAATCCCGTGGACTGGGGGGCTGAGGCCAGGCCGTGCTGAGCGAGGAGCTCATGCTCTGTTTTCATGGTGCTGGACAGTGTTTGCTTGTTGTCCAACGCCCTGATGTCGCTGCCTCCTTCTCCACCACCTTCTTCTCTCCTCTCTGGGCACAGCAAGAGAGAGTCCCACTGCACTCATGTACCTCCCTGTCTCTCTTCCCCAGCTGAACATCCTGGTGGACACAGGGAGCAGTAACTTTGCTGTGGGAGCTGCACCACACCCCTTCCTCCGGAGATACTACCAGCGGCAGCTGTGAGTATGTGGGGGGACACAGAGCAGAGCCACTGTCCCAGCCCCACAGTGGCACACTGCCCCTTCTTGCTGGGGGTCTGGCCAGGCCCTGCCAAGTACCAACTGGCCTCTGGAATAGCAGGATCCACACGGCCCCTTCCAGTCTTACTCGTCCCTTTGATGCCTTTGCAGGTCCAGCACCTACCGCGACCTGCGGAAGGGGGTGTATGTGCCCTACACCCAGGGCAAGTGGGAAGGGGAACTGGGCACTGACCTGGTCACCATCCCCCACGGCCCCAACGTCACCGTCAGAGCCAACATCGCTGCCATCACGGAGTCAGACAAATTCTTCATCAATGGCTCCAACTGGGAAGGGATCCTGGGGCTGGCGTACGCCGAGATTGCCCGGGTGAGTCCTGGCCCTGCCAGCAGATGTGAGCACGAGCAGGCTTCAGCTGCCTCTTCCCTCGGCTCTGTTTGTCCCCTGGGGCACAGCAATCCCAGTGAGGGGAGCTCCCTGGGCACGGAGAGCCCCTGGAGAAGGGACAGCACTGACGCATCCCTGACCTGCCTCTGCTTTCTCCTCCCACCAGCCTGACGACAGCCTGGAGCCCTTCTTCGACTCCCTGGTGAAGCAGACACGGGTGCCCAACATCTTCTCCCTGCAGCTGTGTGGGACGGGCTTCTCGCCCAACGAGACGGAGGCCGTGGCCTCGGTGGGAGGCAGCATGGTGAGGGCTCTGCAGGCAGGGGAGGCTGCCAGGGGCTCCCACGGGGCTCTGGTGGCGCGTGGTGGCAGCGCCTTTGTGTCCCCGCTGCAGATCATCGGTGGCATCGACCGCTCGCTGTACGTGGGGGACATCTGGTACACCCCCATCCGCAAGGAGTGGTACTACGAGGTCATCATTGTCAAGCTGGAGGTCAACGGTCAGGACCTGAACATGGACTGCAAAGAGGTGAGGGGGCCCCAGGGCACCCCCGCCGGGCTCAGCTGGGCCATGGCACTGGAGGGACCTGCTACTGGTTGGAGGGGTCGGGAGGGGAGCGGGGCTGGGGTCCTGCACCTGGGTCACCCCTCCTCTTCTGCCCCCAGTACAACTACGACAAGAGCATCGTGGACAGTGGGACCACCAACCTCAGGCTGCCAAAGAAGGTGTTTGAGGCTGCAGTGAAATCCATCAAAACAGCATCTTCGGTCAGTGAAACCCCTCTCTTCCCCACGGGCACATCCCCAGGCCCGTGGGCAGCACAGCTGCCCCTTACCAGCCTGGCATCTCTGCTGCCTGCCCAACTTGGCTCCACTCACCTCCTCTTTCCCTCTGGCAGACGGAGAAGTTCCCAGACGGCTTCTGGCTGGGGGAGCAGCTGGTTTGCTGGCAGGTCGGCACCACCCCCTGGCACATCTTCCCGGTCCTGTCCCTCTACCTGATGGGGGAGGCCACCAACCAGTCCTTCCGGATCACCATCCTGCCCCAGGTGAACGTTGGCCCAGCCAGAGTGGGCTGGAGCAGCAGGACCACACTGGGTGGGCACAGCTGCCTCCCTGCCCCCTTTCCTGACGGCACCTCTCTCCCTGCAGCAATATCTGCGCCCGGTGGAGGACGTGGCCACCTCTCAGGATGACTGCTACAAGTTTGCCATCTCCCAGTCCTCCACTGGCACCGTCATGGGCGCCGTGATCATGGAGGGCTTCTACGTGGTCTTCGACCGCGCCCGCAAGCGCATCGGCTTCGCTGTCAGCGCCTGCCACGGTGAGCACTGGGCCTGGAGGGAGGCAGAGCAGGGCAGAGGGGCTGTGGGAGTGCAGTAGCCAGAGCCCTGCCTTCCCCCAGCAGTGCACGACGAGTTCCGGACGGCGGCGGTGGACGGGCCCCACCTGCACTCCAACATGGAGGACTGCGGCTACAACATCCCGCAGACGGACGAGTCCACCCTGATGACCATCGCCTACGTCATGGCGGCCATCTGCGCCCTCTTCATGCTGCCCCTCTGCCTCATGGTGTTCCAGTGGCGCTGCTTCCGCTGCCTGCGCC